>NW_006159816.1:1589698-1602148 GCF_000334495.1 Tupaia belangeri chinensis
CTGCTCCATGTAGTGAAAATCTCTCCCCCCCCCCCAAAAAAAAGAAATCAAGTTTACTTCATCTACACACTCTGTTTTAAACTCAGCTCTATTGACTTCTTTGAACAAATCAGTATCAGGTCCTTAAACTTTCCTAGCTGGTCTAACTCAAGAGTATAGGAGAGATCAGAAACTCTCCCTAGGAGAACCAGCAGTTAGCGTAATGGCTATGTTGCTGGACTCTCACGTAGTTGACCACGGTTCGCATCCTGGACCCAGTGGCTTAGAACTCACGCCAGCACGTGTGCGTGTGTGCCCAAGATCCCGAGAGGAGAATGGAGGAGAAGGGATTGCGGCGTGACCATCCCCCCTGGGGGGTGATTTCTCACTTTCTGTCTCTGTCTGTCTGGCAAGCACACGCACCCTATAGCGAAAACCTCTCAAAAAAAAAAAATTGAAAAAGTAAAAAGAAACTCTCCCTAAAGCCTTTGAATCTAAAGTTTGCTCGACATTAGAAAAACACCAAGGAGCCAGAGTTTTAATAGGGTTAGATAATAGCTTGGAAGAAAAGAACCTTAGTGCTATTTTAAAGCTACTAGGTATTAGAATGCCACAAGGAGGATGCTCTGAATTGTGACTCTATTCTTTATTAAGATGCTTTGTGTAATTAGTAGTGCTTCTATTAGAATAAATAGTAATTTGGAATTCATCCAAATCAAAAGCTCAGATGAAGAAGGAGCATTCGTGGTGAGTAGAATGATAAAAGAGTCAAACTTCTCTAGGGCAGATATATCCATGCAAGTCGGTCCAATTTAAATAAAATCTGTAGAATCCACGTGGAGCACAACAGAATAAACAGAAAGGAAGCTGATGAGAAAAGGACCCCAAAAAGATGTCTAGCATTCACTTCTGCTTTCCTAAAAGTTCTAAAAATCAAACTAAGTTCTCTATGTCATCATGAAATCAGTTACTGACATTTTAAAAAAGGAAATAACAAAGATAAGTAGAATAAGGCATTATTACATTTTTTTGTCATTTGGTATCTGACAGTTAGTGTATACTACAAAATGGATAGATTAGTGTCATACATTATAATCCTAGGACTCCGGATGTTGCCTTCTATAGGGAAGGTTGTGGAAGCATTTCCAGCATCACTTACTGTAAGTATTGAAGAGAAGGAGCTGGGCCATATCACCTGGATCAAATTTCTTACTACGCTGTTAGTACCATCTTGCTTCAGTATCTACAGGACATAGGACAGTGAGTTGGCATGACCCATCCACACCCCACTGCACCTCAGTAATGATGCCTAGTCGTGATGTCTACCACTAGTTATTTAGAATATCTGGAAGGAAGTCAGCATGGCAGTACTGGCATATGCCTACCATAAAAGCAAATCATTGTGGGCTGAGGGTAATATAAATAGATGTACTTATTAAGAATTTAGCAACTGCTACACTTCAAAGAAGATTATGGCACTATGGCAATAGCTTTGGTCTGAGAACATGTTTATATGCAAAAAAAAAAAAAAGAACCATTAACTTATGCCAAATGCAAAACCAACACCTAAAAGTACAAAATTTCCTGGAGAAAAATAAAATATCTTATGAACTTATGTTACATAGAAAGCATAAATTCTCCCGTAAATAAAACTGGACTTAATCAGAATTATAAACTCTTCAAAAGACAATATTAAGAAAAGAGGCAAGCCACACCCTGTCAGCCAAACACCTACTTCTTAGAGGAATTGATTCAAAATATACAAAGCACTATTATAACTAATTTGGAAAAAAACAAACAAACAACACCATTTTAAGAAACATTTATTAAAAATTTAATTCTTTATGAGAGAAGAAATACAGGTAACCAAATAAGTACATGCAAAAATTTTTAGCATCATTAATTACTAGTTAAAGCACAGTGAGATAATACTATTATATTAACTAACATGAGAAACTAAAAATGTCAGGTTTTGGCAAAGATGCAGAACAACTGGAATAAAAGCTATTACAGCAACTTTGGAAAACATTTAAGCAGTTTCTTGTAGAGACCAATACCCATCTACCATATGAACCACTCATTCCATTTCTTGATATTTACTCAGAAGAAAACATTTGCCCACACGAAGACCTCCATGGTAATACTTACAGCACTCTTTTTCCCCCTTAATAGTCCAAAACGAGAAACTCAAATGTCAATCACTTGGTGAATAAACAAATTGGAGTATATCCATAGAACATAATATTATTCAGCAGTTACAATTACTATTATATTCACCAATATAGATAAATCTCACTATCATTATCCTCAATGATAATCTAGTCCCCAAAATGTCCACATTATTTAGGCTTCCATTTCTATAAGATTTTTGAGAAGGCAAAACTACAGAGACAGAAAACAAGCTAGATATTGCCACTGGCTGTGATGAGATGAGGGGACTGACTACAAAGGAGCATGAGGTGATTTTTCTAGAGTGGTGATAATATTCTTTATCTCAATTGTGGTAGTTCACTACCCAGAGAGACAGAGAAAGACAGAGAGACAAAGTGAGAAATCCCCTGCCAGAGAAAGGGAGAAGTCCCCCCCCAAGGGGGATAGCCTCACCCCAGTCTCCTCTCCATTCCCCTCTCACGATTTTGGGCATGCAAATCCACATACCTGATGTGAGTTTCAGGCTTCCAGTTCTAGCACTTGAAACCCTGTTGACCATGTGGGAGTCCAGTTCTTTAACCATTATACCACCTGCTGGCTCCTCAACATGATTTTCAAGTCATCAGGTCTGAGACTCAAACCACAGTCAGCCACATGAGAGTCCAACACCTTTTCCACCATGCTACCTGCCAGTCTCAAGTAGATCCAAGTTTTATGTTTTTGTAAATTATCCTCTTTTTAATTAAACTTTACTCATTACTTTATTTCCTTTTTACATAGCTTTGCAAATATGGTTATTATTTTTTATAGTCATGCTGTTTTATGCTATCTAGTACCATATTCATTAATATTGAGATCAGAGATTATGGTCAGTTATTTCAAAGTTTCCAAGTACCTAGAAAAGTCCTGTGGGGGCCAGAAGATGGCATAGCGGTTACCTTGCTGGACTCCCAGATATCCGACCACAGTTTGAGTCCCGGACTCAGTGGCTTTAAACTCATGCCTGGTGCGTGTGCGTGTGTGTGTGTGTGTGTGCATCCAAATTCTCAGGAGAAGGGATTATAGCATAACCATCTTCCATGGGGGGTGATTTCTTGCTTTCTAAAGTCTCTGTCTCTCTGGCAAGCACATATCCCCTGTATCAAAAATCTCTCCAAACAAACAAACAAAAAAAGTCCCATGATTCATTGAGTTGTCAGGAAAGTCATTATACATGTTTGCATAGAAAAACAGAAACATAGGCCATGACTCTCCAGATGACCTAATATTTAGATGCTTAATCAATACTTTCAGATATCTAAGAGTCCCTATTCTGAACTGTTCTGTTTAGTAATTTGACTTCAAAAGTCAACATTTTAAAATACTTTTTGTTAAGTCCTTTAGAACCAATCTGTTACTGGAGCAGATTATTAAGCCTCATCCTCCAAATTAATTTTTCTTTTATTTATTTGGATTTATTGCCTTCATACTCTTTCTATCCATTTAACTTTAATCTTAAAAAGAAACATAACTTATGAGAAAAAAAACATTTATCCTTGGAAATTTCTAGTCCAGTTGATGTTAGAAAACTTAAGCTATAGTTGTCCAGCGTGTGAGTGAATGAGTGCCTTTTCTGAATGGTGAGTCTACAATTTATTTTCCCAGCCACAAAAGCACTGTTAACACATAAACTATGAAAACCAAAATGTATGTCGTTCTTCAACTGTTCCACATCAATTACAAATAGTTAATGTGCTCGAATGAAGGCACAAGATAGTCATATTTCACTGTGCTTTGACATCAGTTATAAATATGAATTGTGTTCAAACTGATTCATTTCAGACTCATTGTCCTTGCCTACTGAATTATTTGAATTATTTGTTATCTGAATTATTTTTTTAAATTATGCTATCTGATTAAGAAAATAATGCTTTGATATCAGCAGTATGATAAAACCTAACAGTTAACATAAAGGTTACATTGCTGAACTCCCATGTAGTTGACTATGGTTCGAATCCCAGACCTGCTGGCTTAAAACTCATGTCTGGTGTATGTGCATGCAAACCGAAGATCCCAAGAGGAGAATGGAGAACAATAGATTGCAGTGTGGTCATCCTACCCCCAGCCCCCCAGGGTTATTTCTCACTTTCTGTTCTCTGTCTCTCTCTCTCTCTCTCTCTCTCTCTCTGCCTCTCTGGTGAGCACATGTGCCCTATAGCAAAAATTTCTCAAAAAGAGAAGAAAAGAATGCTTTGCAACTTGAGTTTTAATAAATAATCTAGTTTATTAAAATACACAATATCTGAGGGGAAAGGTATCCATTATTGTCCATCCCAAATGAAAAACAAAAAAGCAGGCAGAAAGGACACTGCAACTAAACGATCTTGACTCGCTCCTGAGTCTGCAATAGTACTGGGAAGGCTGCAGTAGCAGCAAGGTCATCAGTATTATCTGACTAAGACTTAACCTGGCAGCAAGCTCTAATGTCATGGAAGAATTATGTGCTTAGGGGAAAAATGCATATATTTTTATTCTAGAACTTCTATCGGCAATATTTGTTTGGGAGGAATAAAGTCATCTAGGAATGAAGAATCTACGGGTAAAATTTGTTGTAAAATATCAGTGAACACCTTGCTTGTTGGGAGGTGCCTCTTGTCAATACTTATAATTTTCTCTTATAATTTATTTATATTTCTCTGAAAAGGAAAATAGCAAACATCATGTGATCGTATTATAATAGTTATGAATATGGCAAATTGGTATGTGTGCTTCTCCTCTTGAAGAGGAGCTCAGAGCAAAGCTTCATTAATGCCTCTGCTAATTCAGAATTTTATCCTATTCCAAGGTCTACAGATACTCTTCTTCAAAATTTCAAAGGCTCCGGAGACTTTACATATCAGGCATTTTATGAAATGGCTCAGTTCTATAGGAACTATAGAGAAACCATACAATTATTTCCTCATTTATTCTCTAAGAAAAGGGAAAGTATGGCAATTTTTAGTGGTTCAGTATGCAGAAGCACTGAAACAGTGATCTGATGTTTATTGTGTAGACTGACAGTTTACAAAAGGAATAAATGAAGGATTTGCCTGTGACATCTGAATAGATTGAAAAGTTAATATAAAGAAAATAAATTTCTGGGTAAGTTGTTAAAATACTAAAGAAGATGAGAGGAAAAAAAAAGAGGGAAAAATAATAAATAAAAGAAAAAGAAATAAATGAAGAAAAAAAAAAGGAAAAGAAAAATGAAAGCCAAGAAAATGAAAACCACAAAATGAGAGCTACTCAGCAGTCTCCGGAACTTTGTGTCCTTCAGCAGCTTTCAAAGGCATGAGGGGCATCTATTTCCAACAGGACTATGACATAGGAACCTAGCCTTAGGCCTATACGTAAGTAATACTGATTCATTTCAGACTCATTGTCCTTGCCTACTGAATTATTTGAATTATTTGTTATCTGAATTATTTTTTTAAATTATGCTATCTGATTAAGAAAATAATGCTTTGATATCAGCAGTATGATAAAACCTAACAGTTAACATAAAGGTTACATTGCTGAACTCCCATGTAGTTGACTATGGTTCGAATCCCAGACCTGCTGGCTTAAAACTCATGTCTGGTGTATGTGCATGCAAACCGAAGATCCCAAGAGGAGAATGGAGAACAATAGATTGCAGTGTGGTCATCCTACCCCCAGCCCCCCAGGGTTATTTCTCACTTTCTGTTCTCTGTCTCTCTCTCACCCCCAGCCCCCTGGGGTTATATCTCACTTTCTGTTCTCTGTCTCTCTCTCTCTCTCTCTCTCTCTCTGCCTCTCTGGTGAGCACATGTGCCCTATAGCAAAAATTTCTCAAAAAGAGAAGAAAAGAATGCTTTGCAACTTGAGTTTTAATAAATAATCTAGTTTATTAAAATACACAATATCTGAGGGGAAAGGTATCCATTATTGTCCATCCCAAATGAAAAACAAAAAAGCAGGCAGAAAGGACACTGCAACTAAACGATCTTGACTCGCTCCTGAGTCTGCAATAGTACTGGGAAGGCTGCAGTAGCAGCAAGGTCATCAGTATTATCTGACTAAGACTTAACCTGGCAGCAAGCTCTAATGTCATGGAAGAATTATGTGCTTAGGGGAAAAATGCATATATTTTTATTCTAGAACTTCTATCGGCAATATTTGTTTGGGAGGAATAAAGTCATCTAGGAATGAAGAATCTACGGGTAAAATTTGTTGTAAAATATCAGTGAACACCTTGCTTGTTGGGAGGTGCCTCTTGTCAATACTTATAATTTTCTCTTATAATTTATTTATATTTCTCTGAAAAGGAAAATAGCAAACATCATGTGATCGTATTATAATAGTTATGAATATGGCAAATTGGTATGTGTGCTTCTCCTCTTGAAGAGGAGCTCAGAGCAAAGCTTCATTAATGCCTCTGCTAATTCAGAATTTTATCCTATTCCAAGGTCTACAGATACTCTTCTTCAAAATTTCAAAGGCTCCGGAGACTTTACATATCAGGCATTTTATGAAATGGCTCAGTTCTATAGGAACTATAGAGAAACCATACAATTATTTCCTCATTTATTCTCTAAGAAAAGGGAAAGTATGGCAATTTTTAGTGGTTCAGTATGCAGAAGCACTGAAACAGTGATCTGATGTTTATTGTGTAGACTGACAGTTTACAAAAGGAATAAATGAAGGATTTGCCTGTGACATCTGAATAGATTGAAAAGTTAATATAAAGAAAATAAATTTCTGGGTAAGTTGTTAAAATACTAAAGAAGATGAGAGGAAAAAAAAAGAGGGAAAAATAATAAATAAAAGAAAAAGAAATAAATGAAGAAAAAAAAAAGGAAAAGAAAAATGAAAGCCAAGAAAATGAAAACCACAAAATGAGAGCTACTCAGCAGTCTCCGGAACTTTGTGTCCTTCAGCAGCTTTCAAAGGCATGAGGGGCATCTATTTCCAACAGGACTATGACATAGGAACCTAGCCTTAGGCCTATACGTAAGTAATATCAAGGAAAACAAAGTGAATGTTTCAGAACTTAAATTGTCACAAAGGGTCATCACATCTCACAGCTCAGCCACTCATTCTGAAAAGATCTAAATAGTATACATTTAATTGTATTTTGATGTAAACTTGTTCTGATATTTTGTACTCTAAACTCTCTGTTTAATTAAAATCATGTATTACATACAAAATCTGAACACAAAATGACGTTTCCTAGGTTTAGGGTGTAAGAAGGGGCCCCACAATCGCACCCATTAGCAGTCTCTATTTCTTCCTTTACTTTGGTAGCTCCCCAGGGAAGTTTTGTGGAGTCTTTATGGCTCTGAGGAACGAGGATTTAAAATGACTGAAACCAGTACCAGGCAGTAGCACAAAAGAAACACGACTGGACCCAGGTGGAAAAGGTCCTGGGTTGGCATACTAGGACCTCCCTGAGCACACTATATATGTCCATGATCCAGGCTGGCTGAAACTCGGGGAGGACTGATGCGTGAGGACCCTATTGGAATGCCTGTTTCTCTCTCTCTCTCTCTCTCTCATTGAAGAAATAAATGAATAGGAAACTTTTTAAAAGATGACTGGAAAATGTTTAAAAACTTAGGTGTTATTATTATATTTAGATTTTCTTTTTTTGTTTTCTTTCTTCTTTTTGTCTTTATTCATGATAGAACATGTGTATGCATCAGAGAGAGAGAAAAAGAGGGAGAGAGAGAGAGAGAGAGAGAGAGATCTATCTTTCACAGTGTCTGCTCGTACTGAGTTCCCTCTCCTCCAATACACCACCATGTCAGATCTTGGGGACTACTGCACATATGTGCCTGGCTAACTAGGCCAGGGATTTAAACTACACTTCTCATGTGGTATCTGGCTTCTCTGGAGCAACACATTACTGCTGCACTATGGAGCTGACCCAGATTAGATCATTTTTTCTATTCCTATTAGACCTACTACTTGTTGATTGCCCAAATTCCTGAATAAAATGCTTGAAAATACAGTCGACATCTAATTAAAATGGTGGACTGAACAAATGTTTACCACTGCTCCTTTCCTTACTACTACTAAAATGATAGTAAAATTATTATCATCATCACCTACAAGAACAAAGAAAAAAAAAACAAAAAAATGAGGAGCCAATGTCAAAAAATGTTGGGAAGATGGAAAACTGAAATGTGTAGGTCTAAAGAAAGTGAATTCATTCATGCCTCAAAGGCCCCAGAAAAGCCTAAGAATTAGAGGCACCAGATACTGAAAGTGAGAGTAAAGTGTAGGGTTAAAAACAGTAGAATTATGGGGCCAGCAGGTTGCGTGGTAGTTAAATCGCTAGACTCCCACAAGGCCAACCGTGGTTCAAGTCCTGGACCTGCAGCTTGAAAATCATATCAAGTACGTGTGATGTTCACCCAAAATCCTAAAAGGAGAAGGATTTGCGGTGGTCTTCACTTCTTTGGGGTGATTTCTTACTTTCTTTCTCTCTGTCTCTCTACTCATCAGCTAGTGTGCATGCCTTAAGACAGAAACCTAAAAATAAACAAACAAAAAATCCCATAGGATTATGAGAGGTAAGCAACTATACCTCAATTATCTTTCCAGAAAATAGAAGGTTTACTCTCTAGAGAGGTCTTAGACTCAGAGACATTTTCCTTTAAAAAAAAAAAAGATTTAAAATAAAAGAGTCTATATACTTTTTTCTAGCCCTCTTTTCCTCTTGAACTAGCAGAACATTAGAGATGGGTGCTTCAACACCAGGACTGAGGCCAAAGGATATCTTAATGTGTGGATCTACAGCAGTCAGAGAAAGCAGTCAGTCTGGTCTGCAACAGAGAATAGAAGACTATTAGAAATGATGCCCATTAACTTTACAGTACTTTTACAAAGTATGCATACACCTTAGAATAATTTAAATATATTTTGTTGAAAAACAACTATCTTTATGTTTGATTCCCATTTAAGTGGAGAAACAAACAACTTTTGAAAAACAATGGATTTCTAAAAATAATTTCTTCTTGTCCTTTGAAAGTTACCTTATCAATTATGTTTTGTCTAGATTGATTTACAAATTTGTGTTTTCCATGAATACATTGGGAGAAATGAAGTGATATAAAACTTACAGGAAAGCAAAGACTATCCAGTATATAGTAAAAAAATGTGTCCTGTATAATTTAGCCACAGATAATCTATCCAGATTGTCTTTTACCACTCAAAGAGATTCCCTTTACTTGATCAAGCATAAATTTTTGTTCACATGATATTTTAGAGTACTAACATAAAAGAAAAAGAGCCAAATAATTCTTCCTCATGCACTGCATAAATGGCATTTGCCCTCTTTAAAGTCTAAAGAGGTTAGTTACTTTCTGGCAAACCTGTCTGTAAAGATTTCCAACTGGAAATGTATTTTGCATGATAACAGGTTGAAGTCATGAATCACTCGCTAACTCATTAAAGTGACTAGCATGGAAGGATCCCTTAGGAATTTGGGGAAAAGGTAGTTAAGCAATTAATGAAGTTATTTAAAATCCTGATATGGTTGAGCCTGCTTTGAAGACTGCTAGGGATTAATATTTATTTAATAGATTGTCAGTTTCATGCCAAAAAAAGAAATGTGACAGAAGTCACTCTGGTCTAAATGTAAAAAAGGTAGCCCATTTGAAGCATATTTTATTGCAGTAGTTGACACCATTAGCGCCTGTACCATTATATCACCATACAAAAGCCATCATTCTCCAGCTGAAATTAACATTGCTGTTATTTTCGATTAGAAGAATTGGCTCTAAATCCAGCAATTCTCTGCAGTGATTTATATTTTAGTAGCTGCCATCTTGCACCAAGAGGGAACATGTCAGAGTATAACCACTCTCTGATGAGACATAAGGTATTAAAATTGATATGAGATGACAAAATGGGAGGATAGCACTGTAGGGGTATTGTTTTCACTTGTTGTGGATAGTCTCTGTGATAGCTACATTCCGGGACTATCTGCTAATCTTTGTGTCTGATTCAGAACCTGGTTCTTCAGTTGGAAATGCCTAGGATGTGAGCCTGGTATTATGTAATTAGCTTTTATCTCTTGTATCAACTATTTAAAATGTATTAAGTGATAGAAAGCTCTCATTCATAAACATATATGATGGCTGAATTGATTGACAGAATGAATGCTCTTGAAAACATTTCAGTAGCTTCCTTAATTATATTAGTATTTATTTTCATATATTGTAGAATTACCTACTTTTGTATTAAAATGTTTCAAAGAGCAATATAATATAAGCACTGAGTTTTACCTTGAAGTCCAGCACTATAATTAGAAAATTACATAATATTGAAGAGCATATTATTTAGCTTTTTAAAATTACCTTTATCCCCAGAAATACTTAGAGGCGTCCAAAATTTCTATTTTATATTTCTCTTGCTCACTCTTACAACACTCTGAAATAGAATAGCCATTAAGAGATAAATATGAAGATGACTTTGGCAGTCAAGGACACTGTCTTCGTTTTCATATTCTTAATACAATATCGGACATATGAATTCATGTATAAAGTGTCACAAGCATCAAAATGTATGGTAACATCATTCTGGTACCTTAAAAATGCTCACAATAAAGAATGGTGGGCTGGGTTTCTACCTCTGAAACAGGAGAAGAGAGCACTTTGGGCTGGGCAGTTTCTCATTCTCTGTATCCAGGAGCCTTTATACTCTTAGGGGGTCACATGTTCTTCTTAAGAACTGCATCTTCTTTTGTCTATCCTCTCACAGAATACAGTTGCTGCAAAAGGTTGGTAACGGTCTCTATTGTACTATTTTCAACTTGAAGATTCCTTTGTTCCACGGAACATTGTTTAAAAATAAAATTTTCAGCTTCTTATTTTATGTCACAGCAGCAGTCGTTGGTGGAGCTGGGAGTTGGGACTGCAGAGGGAACAGTAAAAGGTTTCTCTCATCAAAAACAGTAGTGGGTATGGTTTCACTGATACATGAATATAGTAAAACAAATTCTGTACTCTATGCAAAGTTTTCGCGCCTTATATTTTATTTCAATAAAACTGTTTTAAAAGCTCAAAAAAAAAATACACGAAGGAAAAAAAAAAAGCATTAGTTAAGTGCCTGAGGAGGGTGAGAGATAAAAACAAAACTTTTGACAGTAGCAATCAAGAATCAATAAACTAGCTCTTATAAACTAGCTCTTAAGTCTAATTCATAAGGTCAGGATCATGAAGTCTGCATTTAGTGCCCTGTGAAATGTCTTACAAGCATTAGGTAAGTCAGTCAATTGGCCATTTGGACAAACAAGGTGTATAAGGAAGAGGTTTAAGTTATTGTGACTTATACAAAGGAAAGCATTTTATATCATTGCATCTATTTACAGCTCACCATCAAGAAATAACCCAATGTACAAGTGTTCAAATTGTATTACCGATAAAGTAGATCATCTACTGGGTTCATCCCTTGGTAGTCATTTTCCTCATATATAAAACATTTAATTACTATGAAAATGTGGGTGTGTCTGTGTATATTATACCCCTTTTCCTATTTTTACCATCTCCTACCCAACAGTAAATCAAGGACCTAGTGTTATCATCCTTAAAAATAAAGCCATTGTGTGTCTGAGAAAAGGTCATCACCTGAAAAAGTCATCACCATGCCATCATCATTTACTGTATCCCAGAGGAAAATTGTGTGTAGAATCTTCTTTGACCAATTTGTCTGAATCTTTGTACCTCTCACTGGTGATTCTACCAGTAAAGCTTAGGAGACAGCAGAACCTTTCTCCTGGACATTTGAAAGTGCTGATCTTGCATGTATAACTTACTCTTCTTCATGGTGGTACCTTCCCTGATTATAACAGTGGATACCAGCTATAACCTGGTCTACTTAGACTAGCATCAATACACTTTTCTCATGTCTTCCCCCAACATTGCTAATCTGTCACCCAATATTCACCAATGAAGTTTAAAATTGTAACTTGACTTCTTGCACTTGACTGACAGTTCTAATTAGCATCTACGCTCTTCTCAGACTCCATTATTCTTTCTTTCTGTAATACTCCTCTAAAGGGCATTTAGTCTTGTCCTTGTTCCCAGCCTTTTCTATGTACTCACAACAGAATCATGCTAAGATGAATCTTCTGGCTACTTCACGCTTTGCACACTATAGCTGACACAATGCTAGGTTCATCACACCTTGCTTTCTTTCTGGGAACACAGAAAGGCCACATTTCCTAACCACTGGATTGAAATGACATGACTAAATTCTGGTACAAAAGTACATGAAATGATGCAAGTGGCACTTCTGATTCTAGGTATACACAAGCCAGTTGGCCTCTACCATCTC
>NW_006159816.1:1602926-1685893 GCF_000334495.1 Tupaia belangeri chinensis
ATGGGCTTAGACGCTATGGATTCTGAGGGCAGTATACCACTCAGTGGAGGAAACCGGGGTCTCTAAATTGCTGGATAGAGAAAAAAATAGCCACCTCACAGTGGAGTTTTTATGAATACGACATAAGTTCTCTTGTGCCAAATCAACGGCTTCTTAGGCTTTGCCTTCTGAAGTACTTGTTTAACTTACTTCTTAGAAACTTTTCATTTATTTCCAAGAACCAACCTGTTATTCAGACATTTAAAGATCTTCATGATCTGCTTGCTCCTAACCGGGTCAAACACTGCTTGAGTGCCAGTTTCTGAGTTTCGCACTTCAAATATAAATTTTCTTATGTCTCATTATTCTTTATAATTATATAAAGAAGAAAGTTGAGACTCCAAGAGGTAAAATAATTTACACTAGCTCACATAGCCAGCATAATGGCTGGGACTAATATCAAAATCTATACTTTTTCAACTACATCCAATTTTTATCTTTTGCAGTTTTCTTCCTAGAGATGTTTCCAAAATATGTTCTATAATCCAATAAGCTTGAGAATGCTGCATGCTGTGCCTTTCTCTAGCTGTGGGTTTAGTTAGAAATAGAGCCTTGAGTGCCTGGAAGTGATTGCAAACACTGAGGAAGCTCTTTAGACTTGAAGGGTAGCCTATTTAATCACACTTGCTAAAGATTCATAGAGTACTGTGGAAAGGGGAGGCAGGCGAATGTACCAATGCCGTACTGAACCTTGGATTTGTACCAAAAGAGTTTCTGGGGCCAAGGCAGACACTGTGCAGCTTTCTTAAGGGATATGGTAAACTAATACATGCGAAGGTCCCTTGAGAAGCTTTGCAACCTGGTGCAAATGTGAAGTAGGGCTATGCTTTTGTTTTTTTCCCTAAGTCTGTGTAGAATGACATCACCTAACCACTAGAAAACAAACATTAAGACCCTTCCATCCTGCCTTTCAAACTCATCTGATGATGTTTACATTAATAGCCTGCAAAGCTCCAGGACAAGCTGTAATAATCCCAGGGGGTCGTGTGAGCCATTCTAGAGTGTTGGTAAATGACAGAAACAAATCAGAAGCAAAAGCTCATGAACAGTCCTGAACAGATTACTTCTAGGACAGAAACAGGCTTTATGTTCAAAGATTCATGTAAGATTATGTAATCTTATTTGGTTTATTTACACAGAAAGTCTTCATTGTTATCTAAACAACTTTGACCAGACATAAGATTTCCTGTGTGTTACTTAGCATAAGGACATGCAAAAGTTTCCTAATATAATATTCTTGTAACTTGGAAAAATCAGTAACTCCCACCATGCAACCCTTGTAGGATCATGTGCTAATGAAGAAGATGCTCTAATAATTAGGCCTAGAGCCCACTGAATGTAACACCTTCCAATTAGCACTCCCCAGCATGAATACTGCCATTATCATTAAACAACAAAGACAAAAATGGGTATCAATCCACATAATAGAAAATAATTGATGAAGTTGGAGGGCGTGATTATTTGTGATTACTTTACAGTCATGCACAGAAAGTAGAAGAACCACAGCTAGTGGTTAATCTCTGGCTACCTCTTTGAAGATAATGAAATTGGCTTCCTACTGATGATTATTCATTAACAATTAATTCTTTCTCAGTGATCTGCCTCATTTTCAGCTTCTCACTACAAACATGCAATGGAATAATTACAAGTGGAAATGAAAAAGCAATTAGTGGCAGATAATGCCAACATCTGATTAAAAAACAGTAGAACAGATTAGCAGTTCCGTAACTGCAAGTCTGCTGCTTTCAGCGGGGAGGTGTAAGTCACCCAGTTATACTGCGCTTCAAGCTGTGCTTTTTCTTTTATTGCCTCCCCTCCATCATGGTCTGCCACATGAAATGCTTTCTTTTATTCTAGGGGGCATTGGATTGTTGTAAATATTCTCTAAAGATTAAATAGAATTTCAAATGATATGTGGTCCTATATGCTAAAATTCTAAAAGGCACTCTCCTAACATGATGCCCAAAACATATAGCTACACACCTTTCTTTGGGAACCATAGAAAGTATCATCATACATTGGTTCAATTTAGTTTAAACTTAATTCTGCTTTAGTAGGTATCTTTAAATGAAGAGCATCACTAAATTCAGGACACCAGAAAAAGACAGCTTCTCTGAGCTATGTAACACTTTTCCTATCAGCATTCCTAGTTGTTCAAAAGTTTCGAATGGCTTTGCATTTCAAAGTAAAACCCAAAGTCCTTGCCATGATTTTCAAGGCTGGTTACATCAGAACCTGGGCCACCTCTCTAGTTTCATTTCCAATTACTCATTCTTGGCTTTCCCAGGATTCTCTTTGTTTAATGATGAGTTGGTCAAGAAGGACTATCAAGAATTTAGTCACAAACACATCAATTATAAAATACTTTTGCTATACCCGGAGATGTCAAGAAGGCAGTTGCAAGTGTGGACATGAAGTTTCTTGGAGAGGGAGTTCTGGTACTAGAGATATGTATTTGCAAGTTATCTGCCAATAGTGTCCTTCGAAACTTTTGGCATGGATGTCCCAGAGAGAGGAGATAAGGAACCCAGGACCAAGCCCTGAGATATTACAACATGCAAAGGCCTGGTAGAGCATGATGGCTTTATATAAAGGACTGAGAAGAAACACACAAGAGGGACCAGCATTTAGCATAATGGCTATGTCGCTGGACTCCCACGTAGTCAACCGCGGTTTGCGTACCGGACCTGGTGGCTTAAAACTCATGCCAGGCGCGTGTGCGTGTGTGCCCAAGATCCCAAGAGGAGAATGGAGGAGAAGGGATTGTGGCGTGGCCATCCCCCTGGGGGGTGATTTCTCGTTTTCTGTTTCTCTTTCTCTCTCTGTCTGTCTGGCGACCACACGTGCCCTATAACGAAAAACCTCTCAAAAAAAAAAAAAAAGAAAAAAGAAAGAAACACACAAGAAATAGAAAGAAAATAAGGAAATTGATTTGGCAGAAGCCTGATATGGTAAGACACAGGGATAACTGATAGCAACTTTTTTTAGAAATTTGGCAGTAAGGAGGAGATGAACCAATTGTAGGAGAAAGACATGTGGTCAAGGAAAGATTATTTTTGCCAGTGAGATTTGAATATACAAGGGGACTTCAAGACATTGATAGATAATGGACTTTTATTTTGGTGCAAAAAAAATTCCTTGAAATTCATGCACATTTTTTTGGGGGGGGTTTTTTGTTTGTTTGTTTGTTTGCTATAGGGTGCATGCTATTGCCAGACAGACAGACAGAGACAGAGAGACAGAAAGCGAGAAATCACCCCCCAGAGGGGATGGCCACACCGCAATCCCTTCTCCTCCATTCTCCTCTTGGGATCTTGAGCACGCACGCACACGCGCCCAGTGTGAGTTTTAAGCCACCGGGTCCAGGGCGTGAACCGCAGTCAACTACATGGGAGTCCAGCGACACAGCCATTACGCTAACTGCTGGTCCCCATGCACAATTTTTTCATAGTATACAATTTTTATGAACTTTTTGTAGCTCCTACATGTTAAAAGCTGATAAAATACATTTGAAGAAACATTAACAATAAGCAAAATAAATAAATAGAAAAGAAGGAGATGAAGAGAGGCCAGCATTACTATCCTTAGAAGGCAGGGTATCTGGAGACCACGAGCAGAGCTGAATAATTTTTGAAAGTAATATAACCAGAAAAAAAACATGTAAGTGCTTTTGAAAAATAAATTGGCAATTTACATTTAAATACTGACATTATACCTTAGAATTACTGCAGAAGAAAATAAAAGGTATCCCTGATAGCTGTTAGAGGAGAATGAACCAAAGAATTGGTGAGACACAATACAATTTAAAAACAAAAGTAAAGTCAAAAAGAGAGAGAACAAAGCCATTTTGCATTTAAAATATGACAAGAAAGGGCAAACAGGTATTGTGGTGGTTAGGGTGCTGGACTCCCACATGACTGACCACGATTCAAGTCCCAGATCTGGCAGCTTGCTCTCTCACTTTTTCTTTCTGACTATCTGCTCAGTGCATGTGTTTTATAGGAAATTTAAAACTAACTAAATACAAATTAAATAAATAATTCTTTTAAAAAGATAAGAAAAGTAAGATGCATTCATTAGTGAAATAAGAAAATTCCCAAAATTTGTTTGAAAATTGAAAATCTAAAGGCTTTATGTAAAAGATCTAGAAGAGATTAATATAGCAAAACAATATCAACTCAAAATTAATAAGTGAAAATGCTAGAAAAACATGTTAATGAAAGATGAACACAAAAATAAAACATAGAAAACAACATTAAAGTGAAACAATGAGGACTTTAAGGTTAAACATTTCTAATGGAATATAAAGTTTAAGTTGTTAGAAAGATGGTTACAATCAATGATAAAAGTATAAAGGTCATAACTCCAATATGCTGAATTACCTAATACTATGAAGCAAAAGTATAAAAAAGACCAAAAAAAAATAGTAATGGGAAACTTTACCATTGTTCTCTCAGGCTTGGAAAAAACAAGCAGATAAAAATTTATAAGGAGGAGCAAGCAGGTAGCATGGTGGTTAAGGCACTGGACTTGCACATGGCCAACCACAGTTCAAGTTCCAGACCTGGTGACTCACTAACTCATTCTCTCTCTCCCTCTTTATTTCTCTGGTAGGCATCCATGTCCTGTAGCAAATTTAAGAAATAATAATACATAAAATGAAATAAAAAGATAATTATTTAAAAATTCACAAGGATATATATTAAATGAATAATATCATTAAAAACAGTGATTTAATAACTATATCATGAGTTCTGTACTATACAAACAGGAAAGTCATCACTTTTCAAGTGTCTGGAAAATTTACAAAAAAATGGCTATAATAATGTCAAAACAACCTTTATATTATCGTAGCATAGACATACTATGAGCCACTTCAGATCACCATATAGTAAGATTCCATAAATAAACTTTACCTGGACAAACAACTTTTTTTTTTCATTTTGCTATAGGACACATGCACTCACCAGTGAGAGACAAAGAGAGAGAAGGGGAAAGTAAGAAGTCACCCATGGGAATGGCCATGCTGGGATCCCTTCTCCTCTCAGGATTTTAGACATGCTCGAGCGCTCAGATCCAGGACTCAAATCATACAGTCAATATTGTGGAATCCAGTTGCCTTAACTACCACCCCATTAGCTGGCCTAGCTCACAAAAATTTGAAGGAACTCACTTGCAAAATTTATTTTAATATGAATATGTTGAGGGTATTTGGTATCATAGACCAAGTCATGAGAAATATGGTGGTCATCCATTCACCAAAGTCATTCTCCCCGGGCAAGTAATTTCAGAGATATTTATCAGGTGAATATTCACAATTTCCAGGATATTTTGTTATTCTTTTAATAAATTTTTCATAAGGTCATTCAGACCAATATAATAATTCAGCTTATTCTAATTAGGATACGTGTCCCACAGATTTATATCTGTGACCGTCATATTCATTTTTCATCACATAGAATAATAACGGAGATGTGCTTGCTTTGAAATGATAAATTCAGATTGTGCAAAAGAGAAAACTTATCCTTAATATGCTGGTTTGAAAAGCCAATCTTAATTATGCCTACATTCTTCTACTCTATGTAAGTTTTTTATAGCATTTTATTTTTATTTATTTTTATTACTTTATTTTTTATATTAGTATTTTTATTTCATTTTCTTTTATACATTCAGTCATGTTATTTAGCTTATAAAGTGAATAATTCAACATGTGAACATTTCTCCCTAGTCCAGGTGATAAAACTATAAAATTATCTTCAACAGATAATACCACATTTCTTTGTCCCATTAATGCTTTGCCTGTCTATTTTTCTTCTAAATATCCTTCCTCAGACTCTACTCTTTCATACACACTATATCTCGTATTCACATTCATTTACCGTGTTTCAGTCACAGAGTGTGGGCATTCAGTATATATTGAGTGGGACATACAATGTCTCTCCTTCATAGCCTGGCTTGCTTCACTCGGCAAAAAATCTTCCATATTCTTCCACTTTCTGTCAAAAGCCAGGGTTTTTTGTTTTGTTTTGTTTTTCATGGCTGAATAGTATTCCATAGAGTATGGAAAAGTTTTTCAATCCATTCAACTGTTCATAGGCATTTGGGTTGGTTCCATGTGTTAGCAATTGTGAATAGTGCCGCAATAAACATGGATGTGCAAGCACTTTTATGATTTAGAATTCTTCTATCCTTTGGGTAGATACCAAGAAGTAAGATTGCTGGATCATTTGGTAGTTCTATTTGAAGATTTTTGAGGAATCTCCAAATTGTTCCCCACAGAGGCTGGACCAATTTAGGTTCCCACGAGCAGTGTAAGAGTGTTCCCCTTTCACTAAACCTCCACCAGCACTTATCATTTTTTGTTTTTGTAATCCAGTCATTCTGACTGGTGTTAGGTGGTATATCATTGTTGTTTTGGTCTGCATTACCCTTGCAATGAAATGAGTGATGATGAGCATTTTTTCACATGCCTTTTGGCTATTCAAATGTCATCCTTAGAGAGTGTTTTTTTCAACTCATTCTCCCATCTTTTAATAGGGTTGATCAACTTTTTCCAGAACAGCTGCTTGAATTTCTGTGTATTCTGGTTATCAGTTATTGAATTTACCATAGCCACAAAAAGTATATGAAACTTAGGAATAAATCTAACCAAAGAAGTTAAAGACCTCCACAAGGAAACCTATGAGAAGCTAAAAAAAGAAATTGAAAATGATACAAAAAAGTGGAAGGACATTCCATGTTCCTGATTTGGAAGAATTAATATAATCAAAATGGCAATTCTACCAAAATTAATCTACATATTTAATGCAATCCCAGCCAAAGTACCAGACACATTCTTCACAGATCTAGTGGGAAAAGGAAAACCTTTTAGCAAATGGTCCTGGTAAAACTGGATTTCTACCTACAGAAAGATGAATCTGAACCCTTACTTCTCACCTTTGACAAAAATCAACTGAAGGTGGATCAAAGATCTAAATATAAGATCTCAAACTATAAAACTGCTCCTGGAAAACACTGGGGAAACTCTTAGAGACATTGGGGTAGGCAAAGACTTCTTAAATAAGACCCCCAAAGCACAGTCGATAATCCTCAAAATAGACAAGTGGTATTACATCAAACTAAGAAGTTTCTGTATGGCAAAAGACAGAGTAATTAGTGTGAATCGACAGCCCTCAGAATGGGAAAATATTTTGTTAACTATGCGTCAGATAAGGGACTGATAACCAGAATACAAATCTTTTGTAATCAATGTTGTTGATATTTTCTGAGAGCTAAGAAAAAATAGAAGATTCACTTTGCTATCCTTAATGTGGTTGACGATCTTTACAGTTTTGTTAGGTTCTTTCCTTAAAATTTAAAAACATTTCTGTTGCTGAGAGCTTCTCCCATGCATGAAATAGTGAGTAGATCTTGTTTCCAGTATAACAGCTTGAATTCATGGAACAAGTCATTCTTACTGGATACCATTGCCTTAGCACCATCTGTGCATAACTCAATACATCACTTGCATGTCATTGTTTTTCTTGAAGTTATCAATAATTTAAAAATCTCTTCAGCAGTTGTAAGAGTTAACAAGGATTGGCCAAATAACATGTCTTCTTGAGCTCCATTATTCAGCTCAAATCTGGCAAACACTGTAAGATGAGTTGAATTGCTAATGTCAGGGAATTTATCTTAGAGTCTCCAGTGAATATTATGGATTTCATTGTACTCAGAATAATAAACGCTGTTGTACATTTGGGTCAGATCTGTCATTGTCTGATAAATTGTTATATTTGACAAAGTCATTCCATCAGTTTTTTTTCCCCTTGCTTTTGTCCCACAGAGCATCCCTTGTACTGTGGCAGTTGATTTGGTATCTCACCAATTACTCGAGCAACCATAACACTGACAATTAAAACCAACTCTAGAGGACCGGACAGTGGTATAGTGGTAAAAACGGGACATACTCAAGAGCTGACCTGTGTGGGAAGGTCCTAATTAGTAGTCTTCAGACCTCCCTGAGTACACTGAACACACTGTGCCCAGGGTCTGGGGCTGGCAGAGGCTGGTGCACGAAGATCCTATTAGTGGTGTTGTCTGTCTTCTCTTTCTTCCTCACTCATAGAAGAAATAAATGAATAAACAAATAAATAAATAAGTCAACATTATACATATAGTTTCTGCAACTTCATGATTTTCTCTTTTGCCTCGTGTTGATGTTTCTGAAGTATTTGAGTATTTTCCTGCTTTGCTTTCAAAACATTCAATACTTCCCATAAAAGTCTTGGTACATTTCAAAACCTGTGTTTGAGATGATAAAATCTTTTCGTACCTGGACTTTGAGCATCCTCAAACACACTATACCTGATGAAGAAGTTTGCTTTCATGTAAAACTCAAATAGTTTTCACCAAATTTGCATGATTTTGTGTTTCTTTTCTTTGCGGTTGGTGCTTTTATAACAGTAACAGATGGTTTCAGGTGATTCATCAGTTTGGTCTTCCTATTATTTTGAAAGCATATGACTGATTTTATTGCATTCACCATAGCATCTACATTTCCATCAGTGTTTTTAGCACTATGTTTTAAATGACTTATTTATAAAGCACTGTTCCACGATAAATTCAAAAGAAAAGAAAATCAAAGTGTATAGACTCCATTGTAATTTATAACTGACATCTTGTATATCAAAATGATATTTCAGTATATTACTGAAAAGAACATAATGATAAGGAAATTCAGCATGTGAGAATCCATACTAGCCACCAAGTAGTTTAACCACTGAATGTTCTAAAAACGTATGCCAGAGCACCACCATGAAATTCAGATGGCCATGGAAGGCAGGTTGCTCACTGGGATAACCATTTTAGCCCACTCCACATAAACATATTTTGAAATTCTGGGTTTAATTAAAAAAAATCTAACCTGAAAATACACAAATAAATAAGTAACTTTCAAAAAGTTAATTTACCATGTGAAGTTTCTTAAATCTTATGATGTATAAACATTTGGAAACATTGTATAAGGTTGAAAACTGTGGGCGCTGAAGTTGAGATTTTTGTGATTGAATATTATCTTTAACACTTACTAGCTAAAGAACATGCAGCAAATTATACAATTTCTCTAAACTCCAGTATTTTCACCCATGAAAGAAATATTACTTTCATCATAGCAGTATTGTGAAGATTAAATGCAATTATCCATGCATAGTGCCTGAATGATGACAAATTCTCTTTTTTAAGAATTATTTATTTAATTTTATTTGTCATTATTATTATTTTTTAAATTTTCCACAGGGCCCATGTACTCACCAGAGAGAGAGAAGGTAGGGGTAGGAAACGGTGAGAAAGCAGGCCACCAGGCCTGGATTTGAACCCTAGTCAATCGTGTGGGTGTCCAACACCTTACCCACCATGACACCTGCTGGCCCCAACAAATTCTTAATAAATCTAGACCATTATAAAGACACACCACTAGATTGTTTTATAGACTTTTTTTAAATTAAGAATATTAGAATTTGACTATTAGCCCATCAACTCCAGTGACTATTAGCCCATCAACTCCAGTAATTAAGAACAAAGCAAGTCAGAGAACAAAAGTCAAACTAGTTTGACTGTGACAGTATCTCCTAATCAGAGGAGTTTATGGCCAAAGTTGAACTTTTTACTGCCAAGATTTTTACACTGTTTTATTTTCCTATATAGTTAGTTTTCCATGATCATGCAAGCAATAATATTGATGGCTCATATTTTTTGAGCACTGGCTACACTAGCAACTTTATAGCTATTACTTAGATTAATTTTACAACATATCTGCAAATTTGAGTGTGTACTGTATTATTATTTTTCTATTTTAGTGATGAGGTATCTGAAGGGAAAAGAAATGATGTTACTTGCCCTTAATCATAAAGTTGGTGAGAGAAACATAGTTCATTTATAATACTAATGAATGGGTTTGTCCTTATTATGTTTTGTTGGCATTTAACAGAAAACGAAGGTCAGAATTAAGCTGCATAACAATATTTTCTAGAGGTTATCTAGTAGAATCACATTTTTAAAATATTGGTGTTTCAAAAAATTCACAGTAGAAATTAATTTTAGATTATTTGTTCTCAAATATCTGCAAGTAAAAGTACCATATGATCCAGCAATTCCACTCCTGGGTATCTTCCCAAGGAATAGAGAATGCTCAGTCAGAAAAGTGCTTGCACATCTATGTTTATTGAGGCATTATTCATGATTGCTAAGACTTGCAACTAACTCAAATGTCCATGAATAGATGAATGGATTGAAAAACTGTGGCACACATACTCTATGGAATACTACTCAACCATAAAAAAAAAGACCCTGGCATTTGATAGACAGTGAACAAATATGGAAGAATTACTGCTGAGTGAAGCAAGCCAGGCTGTGAAAAAGAGACATTGTATGTCTCTATTTAACATATACCAATTGTCCACACTCTATGGTGGAAACTGAGAGGTTAGAGGACATAGAAACATTAAAAAATGGGGGCCAGCAAGTGGCATGGTGGTTAAGGGCACTGTACTCCCTACATGGCTGACCACGGTTCAAGTCTCAGAACTGGTAGTTTGCTTTCTCATTTTCTCTCTTTTCTTCTCTAGTCAAATGAAAATAAATAAATAAATAAATAAATATTTAAACATAAAATAATTTTTAAAAAGAAACATTAAAAGTTATTATAGAACCTGGAGACAAAGCAGGAGGACAGTGAGAGAAGTGGGAGAAGCTGTGTCAGAAAATAAATTAAGGAGGAAAATACAGAGCCAAGACATTTTATAGGACACAGAAATAGATTATTATCTGTTGATGATAATGTGTTATGCATTTCAACTGGACTGGTGTGATATTCATGTTGGGTAAATTCAGCTTACAAGCAGAGTGATGTATAGTGATTAAATGTATAAATTAAAATATAATTCAATTTTTTAAAAGTGCTGGAAGTTTTTAAAAGTGTTGGAAGTTTTGCTTACTTAAGCACATGTATAAAGATAGTCTAATGATAGATAGCAGAGAGACTCGAATAATACCCAGTAATCATTAGGATCACGGTATTTTGCTAAGTATTGTGTACTTTTGGTAGAAGTCACTTTTGCAAACAATTACAAGGCTTCTGACTTTTAATCTGTTCAAGAAGCTAACTTGGATCAACTGGTAATGTGGTGGTTAGGGGGTCCCATGTGGCCAACTGTGTGATTCAAGTCCCAGACTGGTGACTTGAAAGACCCATAAACATGCATGAGTGCACGTCTAAAATCCTGAAAGGGGGATGGAGAAGAGATTGCAGAGATTGCATGACCATCTTCCTTGGGGGGCATTTTCTCATTTTCCCTCTCTCTCTGTCTCTCTTCACTGAGTGCATGCTCCCTCTAGCAAATTAAAAAAAATAATAATAAGTCTAACCTGATCCCCAAAATTATATTTTTACCTAATGTGGTGGTAGTTAACAAAATCAATGGAGTCCAGCTTCCCCTGTTCTGTGAAGTCCAATACTTTTCATCTGAGTCTTGCCTGTTCCCATTTAAGAATTCCAAATATTTTTATCTAGTTATCATTTTTCACAAGCATCACTAATTTCCACCTATACTAATTTTTTTGAAGAAATATTGCAAGGTAATAAGGCCTTGAGTGCAATTCACTGATAACTGCTTTGGTTAGCTGTGATATCCATTCTTTCAAAAACAAGGAAGCTAGTTCACATTGCCTCTGAGTCTGAACTATTGCCCAGATAAGCACAGAACTAGGTGACCCTATTATAACAGACTTTATAGGAAGAAAACAACCGTAGCTCAGCTCACAGACTTTAACTCACTTATGTTTGCGCAGTGCTGGGTCACACGTTACAATCACCCAACCTCTGTAACTTGAGCTCTACAATTTGTTTGAAAGATACAAATGTAGTATCTTTTCCAAAATGTTAAATAGATGTCATTTTATGATTGCTAACTGAAAGAATAGTTGGTAATAATTGGTAAACCACAACTATACTATAGTTTGAATTTTTTCCTCAAATTTAAAAACAAAACTTTTTATTCTAAAATAATTTAAAATACCAATTTAAAAAATTATTCAGTAATCTAATTTTAGAATTCTTCAATCGAACAATGACATGAAAAAGTGTAAAATTCAGTGATTGGATTATTATTTTTTTTTTTTTTGCTCATTAAGAAGTTTTTTTGTAAGGAGTCTATGTTACACTTTGAAATATTTTTGTCATAAATTTCTATGTTCTCTTGTTTAAAAAAATACTTATTACTTTAGTGGACATTGGGAAGATATAGTGAATAAGACAGATAGGTGCTTGTTCTTGAACTTATATTCTAGCTTCTCAACATGGTCAACTTTTGATAACAATTTCAGTAATTTGGAAAAAAAATCAATAAAAAGTAATGCTTTTTTCCTAATTTATTTTGTTTAGGTATCTACTCAGAGGATAGGAAAATCCTCAGTCAGAAAAACACACAACCATGTTTATTTTAGCATTATTTACAATTGCTAGGAGAGGGAATCAATCCAGATGAGTATATTGAAAACTTGTCACACACATACTCTATGGAATACTACTCAGCCATAAAAAAGAGGCCCCGACATTTGATACAAAGTGGACAAATATGGAAGATTTAATGCTAAGTGAAGCAAGCCAGACTGTAAAAGACAGGCTTTGCATGGCCCACTCAGTATGTACTGAATGTCTCTCTGTGCTCTGTAGCAGAAACTGAAAGATTAAAAGATAGAATAAGAGGGAGGTCAACTGAAGATTCTGGAGACAGTATGGGGTTAGCTACAAGGAGTGAGTGATAGGAGATCAGGGAAAAAGCAAAAAACAACACATTTAATAGAAAATTGAGAAGTTATCTGCTCATGATAATATACATGGTAATGTCTCCAACTTGACTGATATGTACTGTACTCATGCTGAGATAAAACCACATAGTACAATGTAAAGATGTACAGTTATTAAACACAAAAATTAAATCAAAACATATATATATTAAATATATATATGTTTAATATTGTATATATTATTATAATATATTAATATATATTAAATATATATATGTTTTGCCATAGGGTGCACATGCTCACCAGAGAGAGAGAGACAGAGACAGAAAGAGGGAAAGTGAGAAATCACCCCCCGAGAGGGATGGTCACACCACAATCCCTTTTCCTTCATTCTCCTCCTGGGATTTTGGGCATGCACACACAGATGCCTGGTGTGATTTTCAAGTTGCCGAGTCCAGGACTCAAACTGTGGTCAACCATGTGGGAGTCCAATACCTTAACCAAAACACCTCCTGCTGGTCCCAAAGGTAACTTTTTAACAGCTTAAATGCTAAAAATATTTTAAAGTCCTATGATTTATTTTATGGTTCCTAACACTCAGAAAACAATTATGTAGCAATAACCAAAGGAGCCAAAAAAAAAAAAAAATCCCAGATTTTATGAGTGATTTCTTCCTTTCTGTAAATGAATGGATAATTTTTAAGTCATGGTTTTATTTTATTTTATTTTATTAATTAGTAGTAATTTTTAAAATCACTATCTTACTAATCCTGAGATTCAAAATATGGGGAATATAGTAGTAAAAAAAGAAAAAATTATTAAAAGCAATAGAGAAATTGGAGAATGAATATTGATCCATGGAATACAATGATGTATGATAAGAATAAACTTTTAGTGCCACTTTATAAAACTACAGATTTTGCCCTGGAAAGATACAAAGATCTATCTGGATTTTTCCCTAGTCCATTTTTATAGCCCTGGAAATATTAGGAGCCAGAACATTTATTTTTTGTGGCTCATAAAGACATACTCCTTGAGCCAATACAGTTGGTCATATTTAATTTACCATAGTCATAATAAAAACAGATTTGCAACTTTTATTTGCTGTATTTAAAGCTGCTTCTTGGTCACTTTTGGAATACAAACAGCAATACAGATAAGGCCTATTTGTTCCAATGATGATTAAACAAAGTTAACTAAGCAAATACTCAAAAAAATTAAAATATTTCTTTAATTGAAATTTTCCCCAGCCTCCCAATCTATCCAGCATTATTCAACAAAATAAAAATTCACACCTAGCTCAAAACTGCAGAATTTCAGCTAGTTAGAACAATTGTTCTACCTGGCTTCATATTAAACTGCAAAGTTTTTGGTTGTTGTTGTTGTTTTAAGTAATGATGGTGCTGTGGATCCAGACTATACCACTTACCTTAAAGCCTCTGGTCACTTGGCCATTATTTAAATGTTTCTCAGGTGACTCTGATGTATGTACCTCCAGGATTGAGATCCAGCATTTCAGAAAAATAATGCTGATGCGGAATCTAGTGAAGTGTGATGAAACCTAAATGCGTTGGATCATCACTAGCTAATAGAAATACAATCTGTGTAATTTTTAAAATATGTGTAGTAACAGTAAAGATATTTTAAAAATATGGTATTAATTTTAACAATGTATTTTATTTAGTCCAGTCTACTCAAAATATTGTTTCAACATGAAATCAATAGAATAAGATAGTTTACATATTTTTGTACTGTATCTTCGAAATCTCGTGAGAATTTTATTCCTATAGTGTATCTCAATTAGCCACACATTAAGTTCTTTGGAGACTACCACATGGCACAGTGCAGTATTCTATTGAAAAATATTTACTTATTGAATATATAATGAAAGATTCTGTGCATGGGGCCAGCAGTTAGCATAGTAGCTATGTGGCTCGACTCCCACATAATCGATGGTGGCTCGAGTCCTGGACCCAGTGGCTTAAACTCATGCCAGGTGTGTGTGCGTGTGTGCGTGTGTGCTTAAGATCCAGAGAGAAGAATGGAGGAGAAGGGATTGTGGCATGGCCATCTTCCCCAGGGGGCAATTTCTTGCTTTCTGCCTCTCTAGCTCTCTCTTGTCTTTTTGGTGAACGCACATGCCCTATAGCAAAAACCTCTTCAAAAAAAAAGATTGTGTGTGTCAATAAACAATAAGATACTCAGGAAGACATGCTTTAAAGAATTAAGGGTTTTTAGATAAATTAGGAATGTAGACTCCCTCAATTCTTTCCCTCCCTTCCTTTATACCAAATACATCCTCTTTCAAGTGCGCATACCATATACCTTTATATTTATATAGTGTAATACAGGAAAATATAGTATAAGAAGGCTCAGTTGGTATAATGGCCTCCTATGTTTTATCTTGATCACTATAGAAAAACATCTCTATATATCTCAGTTTTCCTAGGTACAAAATGGGATTAATACTAGTATACATATAAGGAAAGAGAATTAAACGAAGTTATGCCTTTAGTTGATAAATGTTACTCTGTTACTGCTCAATAAGTGTTAGGTATCATAATACCTAACACTTTCAAAAGTTGCATCATTTTATTATTTTTTTAATCTATTCTTTTGTTCTTTTTTTTTTTTTTTTTTTTTACAGAGATTTTTACTAGAGGGCACACGCACTCCCCGACAAAACAGAGAAGACAAAACATGAGAAATCACTTCTAGGGGAGTTGGCCAAGCCATAATCCCTTCTCCTCCATTCTCCTCTCAGGATTTTGGTACTCACAAACACACTCCTAGTGTGAGAGCTTTAAGCCACCGGGTCCATGACTCGAACTGCAGTCGACTATGCAGGAGTCCAGCGATGTAAACATTATGCCATACATTTGTCCCATTTTATCTATTCTTTTAAATATTTCTATGTCATTCTATACTATGGATGGAGTGAAACTTATTTTGTAAGTTTTTTGCTCATGACATTCAGGCTGTTTGGATATTGTAAAAATGCTCCATGGAATATCTCTGCACCTGAATCATTCTGCACACAGATAAATATTTAATGGATAAATATCTAATAAATATCTAGACATGGTATTTCTGGGTCGAATTTTATGTGCTTTTTACATTTTAATGCATTTTGCCAAACTACTCCTCACACTCTATTGATTTATGCCCAATGATGTATGAAAATGTCCATTTCTCTGTTCATTTCTCTTTTCACAGGATGTTAACAACTTAAGGTACTTTTTAAAAACTGACATCTAAAATGTAACCTAACATGAGAAACATTTGTGTGCTTAATGATGAAATTATATTGAGCTGACTTTTAAGTAAAATAAAAATCTTTTAGATTTTTAACAACGTGGATCTTGAAACTCTTAGAGAATTGAGAATAGATATAAGCGAAAAATAAAAGATATTACTTAATTCTGCCAATATTTTCTCTATCTGGATGGGGAGTACTAATATTTCAATGGCTTATACAATTAACAAGTTAATTTCACTAATTTATCACCTTAAAAAGTTTAATTATTTCTATAGATCATTTTGGATCACTTTACATCTAATTAGGAAATAAAAGCAGTGGACCTATGGTATTATAATTTAATTTATACCACATTATGGTTTTATAAATGACTCATATTATTACAATAACTTGATTCACAATTGGACTTTTTGATTACTGATCCGTGGATTCCTACAGACCAGGATTATAAAGGACTAATCATGAAGCTCCTGGGAGGCCCCTCTGTCCTTATTGTCGTCAGGCCCATTACCCGAGGTTAGGGCATGAGCGATGTCACAGGAGTGTGCTGTCCGGGGCTTTCCTTTCATTAGCAAGAACAAGAAAAATTCGAAGGTCCCAGACACTTTCTGGCAAGACTATCATAGGCACTCACAGTTAAGTAAATTGAATAAACTCAACAATATAGTATAATATGTAGGATGGTATGTTTTTTAAAAGAGTGTGCTCTAGATAGAATGAGGATGAAGATTTCTCTCTCTCTTTTTTTTTTCCAGTTGTAGCCAATGAAGCTTTGAACACCTGCTTCCCCTCCTGGCTTTGTTACTCTCAATAAAGAAAGAGATTCCTGTTGAGAAGGAGGGAGAGGTTAAGTGTCGAGAAATATTGCACCAAAGCATGAAATTGTAAAATGAGAAAATCAACTATAAAATAGCTTCACTTAGGAAGCTATTGTTAGGGAAGGTTTTAGCTTGGAATTTGTCCAGATTGTGTTTTTAGATAAAAAATACAAGCAGAAATTCAGCACTCTGAATGAAAGCCTTCTTCAGGAGTCTTCCTTTCTTTATGATTAATATTAGTCTTACCATCCTATGAGTTCTACCAGAATAGGATAAATAATAAATATATACATATCAATATGGAGTAGGTATGAGCTGGTGAGAAAGGGAAAGGAGACTTAAAAACAAAAGAGAAATGTTGGAGAATAATTTCTAAAGGGAAGTTTCATTAGACCAGATGACTCACTGAGAAAAAAAATTAATAAATAAAGCACATTGTTGATATTTACAAGGCTAGAATATCTAATAATGGATAATGATAAAACTACCCCTGTCATAAACTTCCCAGGAAAAATCTGCATCTTCATCTACAGTCACATCATGAAACAATATTCTAAAATTTGGTAAATTATTAGTGGAATATTATCTGTCTTTTCATCTTATATATATAGTACTTGGGTTTGTTTGGTGGTTCCTTTTAGAGAGACTTTTGCTAGGGGAGTGTGAGCTTGCTGGAGACAGAGAGATAGAAAGTGAGAAAGAGAGACAGAAAGTGAAAAAGAGGGACAGAAAGTGAGAAATCAACCTAGAATGGCCATGCTGCAATCTCTTCTCTTTCATTCTCCTCTGGATATTTTGGGCACACATACATACATGCCCAGTGTGAATTATAAGCTGCCAAATCCAGGACTTGAACCATAGCCAACTTGTGGGAGTCCAGTGACAAAAACATTATGCTATCTTCTGGTCTCAGTACTTAAGGTTTTATCGCCTCTTATAATAAAAAGAAACATCATGATTTTGAAAACGTATTTTTCTCTAATTTCTATTATATCCAAATACCACTTTTATAATGATTTCCCATTAGATAAAGTTATAGCTAAGCTAAAAAGTTATTTATGAGAAAATTAACACAAAGCTTTATATTTATGAGAAAATTAACTTAACACAGAGCTTTATATAATTCATATAAAGGAAACAAGGAGAAAAAAGGAATTCCTTTTTATACTTGGCTATAAATCAAATTTGTATGATCAAAGCCAAATCAAACCTAAATGAGCAAAAAAATTCCTTGAACTGTACAACTTTAGGGAATTTTCTTATGAGCAAATACATGATCTTTCATTGATATTACACTTCTACACTGTGCTATAAAATACATTCTCATCACTGACATCAAGAAAGTAGTCTTGGGACCAGCAGTTAGTGTAATGGCTATGTTGCCAGACTCCCATGTAGTCGACCGGGATTCGAGTCCCGAACCCGGTGGCTTTAAAACACACCTGACGCGTGTGCGTGCGTGCCTAAGATCCCGAGAGGAGAATGGAGGAGAAGGGATTGCAGCGTGGCCATCCCCCATGGGGGGTGATTTCTTGCTTTCTGTCTCTCTGTCTCTGTCTGGCGAGCGCACGCACCCTATAGCAAAAACCTCTCCACAAAAAAAAAAGAAAGAAAGAAAGTAGTCTTTTCCTCTACTATGTGATTTCACAGGTCTTTCATCACAATCAGACATCTCCATGCTATCTTATAAAGACAATGAAGATAAAGCCATACAGAGTTAGAAAAAAGAAAGAAAGAAAGCTGTTCATGTGCACTGTAATTCAGGATAAGTCGCAGCATCATTTTATTATACGAGAAAAGAAGACGTGATTCTGAACTCTTAGAGCAAAGAACTTGTCCTCTTGCTAGCTAAAATAATGTTGAGGTCATCGATTTTTATTTAAAGTGATTGATAATTATTTGCTCTAATAATGTAAACATGCTGGTAATACACTTAATACAGAAAAACAAAACGAATTTTGGAAATCTGGGCCAGATGGTGTGATGATTTCATCATTAGATTCCCATATAACTGGCCACGGTTCTACTCCCAGATCCAGCAACTTAAAATTCACACTGAGCGAAACAAAAGGCAAGGTATGCAGGACACAAGAATTGGGAAATTATTTGCTGAGAACATATATGTTGACGTGCTTGATTGAGCCAACGCACAGTATATATTGGATGGAAAATTCATTTGTGTGTTGCGATGGGAAAAAAAAATTATAATAAAAAATAAACTATAAAAAAAAAAAAGAGAAGAGGATAGAGAAAGATAGCAAGTGAACAATAGAGGGGATGTTAGTGAGAAACAGATATGGCTTATTAACTGTTGATGATGACATGTATAGTATTCTCAACTGGATTGGTCTGAGAATTATCACCCCCGGGGGGGGGCTGTTTTCTTGCTTTATGACTCCAGTCTCTTTCTCTCTGGAGAGCACACATGCCCTATAGCAAAAATCTCTCTCATAAAAAAAATAAAATAAAATAAAATAAAAATTGGGGCAGCAGGTGGCGTGGTAGTTAAGGTTGCTGGATTCCCATGTGGCCAACTGCAGTTTGAGTCCTGGACCTGGTGGCTTACTTTCTTGCATTCTCTCTCTCTCTCGCTCACAATGTCCCTCACTGATCAAATTAAAATAAATAAATAAATAAATGTTTTTGAAAATCACAGTACAAGAAAGGAGAACTCAAAATATGCGCTTGTTTGTGTCTCTCAATTTTCAGCACTGAGGATCAATATCAAAGGTGCTGACACAGAGCACAGAGCCAGTGTAAAGCTGTTGACTTTGCCATCTTAGGTTTTAGAGGTGGCTGATGAGGTCACTCTTGTCGTTGCATTTTCCATACTTCATTTCCTCATCTGATGGCTGGTTTCTAGAATCTTCTTCAGTTCTCACATCCTTTTTACTCTACACAACTTCTTTGGGAAGGGCCACTTAGGAGAAGGAAATTCACCCTTGCTGACAACTTACTTATGTTAGCTCATCGTATCCTCCAAACCACACTTACACAATACAATCCTTCTCTCTTTTCACAGATAAGAAGCTTACACTAAGCGCAGCTGAAGAGTTTTCCTCACACAGCTGATAGAAAGGGAGAGCTGTACGTCAAATCAGTGACTCAGTAACCTCTGGCCTCACTAGCAAACTGCTACCATTTTATTTGAATTTGGTCACCGTTTTCTGTGGAGACCTGATTTGAATGGTCTTCAGATTACCAGATACTCTTTTTAAAATTCTAATTTTCTCCCTCTGTCACTGTTGAGCCCTCCATCTGATGTTCTGCTTTTCTAAGACTAGTGTTTATTTAAGCCATTAACTGCATATGTTTCCTTGAACACATATTTGTGAAAAAAGCCCAAAATATGATTTTCAGAAAGCCATAGTTCCCTTGAAGCAGGTGAATAAATGTATTTACATCTGCTTTTGTTGTTATTCGTTATATAAAAATACTCTGCAGTTCTTGCAAATTGGAGTGAAGATTTTCAAGTTTGTTTAAACAAGGCCAAGCCAGCTGAGGCCTAGCAACCTAGGGAAAAGCCATTGCAAGAAACAACTACTGCAGCTCAGTACCCCTCCCTGACCGCGGACCAAGTTCCCAGAAGTTACTTCTGCTGTTTTAAGCGTCTAAGTGCAGGAGGACCACTAGTCTTCTAGTTTGGAGGTGAACATCAGGGCAAACACCCTCTGCCAAGCATCTGTAATATAATTAATATGGATTGGAAACCTAAAATATGGGTAGACCCTGGTATGAACTAAACTTGGACCCATCCTGGAGGAGATTAGAATATAGAGCAAAACCCTCCAATAGAGTCTCCACTAGACATACGTGGCTATTTAATGATACATTGGTTAGATTTAAATAGCATTTAAAAATTATTTCCTCTGACACAGTAGCCATACTTCAAAGGTCAGCAGCTACATATACCTAATGACTTCCTTTCTGAACAGCCTACATTTTAGGACACTTGTCAATACAGAAAGTTGTCTGAATGGTGCTGGCTGGCATAGAGTGGAACGGATAAATGGAATCATGAAATGAACTGGAGTCACCTTTTGGGAAGGTAATACCAAGTCAGTGCAGAAGAAATGTCCAAAAAATGACATGTTTTCAGGTGTAGCAGGAGACTTAGAAGCAGGTGTATGTATGTATATATGCATGTACATACTACTTGTGCATGAATCTATTTCTAGAATTGCCATTCATTTCCCAGTGCATACACTAGTACCATATTGCTTCAGTGATGGAAGGTATATATTCCTTCTTTTAGGTATTCTTTAAGGTTTTTGCCATGAGGCACATGTGCTCACCAGAGAGAAAATGCGAGGGAAAGTGAGAAATCACTCCCCAGGGGTGTAGCCATGACTCAGTCCCTTCTCCTACATCCTCCTCCTGGGATTTTGGGTATGCATGCACATGTACCCTGTATGATTTTTCCAGAATTTGAACCATGGCCAATCATGTGGGAGTCCAGTACTTTAATCACCATGCCACCTATTGGCTCTTATAGTAAGTTTTTAATATTTGTTAGAACTAATACCCATTCATAGCTTTTCTTTTTAGTGTTTTCTTGGCTATTCTTACATGTTTATTTTTCTGCATGAACTTTAAAGTGGATTTATTTTATTCATGATACTGTAGACATATGTGCAAGAGAAAGAGAGAAAGAGAGAGAGAAAGAGAGAAGTGTCCTCAACTGGGTCTCTTCATGGTTTGACCCCCTTTCCTTTACCTTCCAGCTCATCAGGATTTGGGGCACATGAGAATGCACCAGTTGTATCCAAGCTAATTCAGGAATCCTGACTTATGGTTGGCCATATGGCTTCCAGCACTACAGATCAGCTATTGACTGCACCACTAGGATGGATCATGAACTTTCAAATCAATTTGGCTAGCTTGATAAAAAGGGATGTTGATATTTTTATTGTACCTTTTATATTTTTGAAATTTTTTTTAATATTTAACCTGAATTTCTTCTCAGATTATCTTTGGTTAATAACGTGAATTATTTTTACTGTAAAATATAATTTTTACCTTTTTTTTTTTTTGGAGATGTTTTTGCTATAGGGCATGTGCACTCACCAGAAAGACAGAGAGACAGAGAGACAGAAAGCAAGAAATCATCCACTCCTCCATTCTCCTCGTGGGATCTTGGGCATGCACGCACACGTGCCTGGTATGAGTTTAAGCCACCAGGTCTGAGACTCAAATCGCAGTCAACTAGATGGGAGTCCAGCAACATAGCCATTATGCCAATTTCTGGTCCCAAATTTTATAAAAAATAATTAAGCACATTCACATTATTATGAATTTTTTTTCTTTTTTTCAGGTTGTTAATCTACAGGTTTTATTTTTAAAAGTTTGGATGTAAGCACTAAGACATGGAACCAACCTAAATGTTCACAAACAGATGAATGAATTGAAGAAGGTGTGGCACATATACTCTACGGAATACTACTCAGTAAAAACAAGACTCTGGCATTTTATATAATGTGGTCAAACATGGAGGACCTATTGCTGAGTGGAATAAGCCAGGATATGAAAGAAAGATATTGTATGTATCCCCTTAATCTATACCAACTATCCACACTTTATGGTAGAGATCGAAATATTGGAGGGCATAAAAGCAGTGAACATAGTTAGGGATGCTGAAGACAGTGTAGAACAAAGGCAGAGAAGGGAAGAGTATAGAGAAGGATAGCAAGAAAACAAATAGAGAGGCATGACATTAGTGGGACTCAGAAATGTTTTATTACCCATTGATGATAACATATGAAGTATTCTCAACGGGACTGATCTGAGAAGTATTTCATGTTGGGTAAATTCTTTTTACAAGATATATAGTCATTGAATGTTTAAAAAATAATGAGAATAATAATAATCTGGAAAAAATAATGAAAAGCTATTTCATGATGATGTGGATAGCAATGTCTTTGTCTTGACTGATATGCATGGTATCCTTTCTGGAAAAAGAAATGTAATACACTGTAAAGATACATGTGATTCAATATAATATAAAAAAGATTATGATAATAATTTTTAAAATTGAATGTAAGTAGAGAATTTCATTGTTTTCTCTTGATTTTGAAGTAATTTATTCTTTTCTCAAAGCAAGCTACCAGGTCCAGGACTCAAACCATGGTATGCCATGTGAGAGTCTAGCACATTAACCACCGTGCCACCTAATGGCCCCTGAAATAATTATTTTCAAAATCAAGATTATTGAACAACATTTATTGAGCCTGTTGTGTTAACATCATGTGTATTCTTTTTTTTAAAGAATTATTTTATTTAACTTTATTTATTATTATTATCATTATTATTTTCCAGTTTGATCAGAGAGACACAGACAGAGAGAGAGGGGTGGGGGGAGTGAGAAAGCAAGCCACCGGGTCCGAGACTTGAACCTTGGTCGGCCATGTGGGAGTCCAGAGCCTTTAACTACCATGCCACTTGCCGGCCCCATCATCATGTGTATTCTTACTTGATAAAATCCTCACAAATGTTCATACAAATTACCTATTTAATAGATAAGAACTGAGGCACATTGAAATTATACAATTAATCCACAATACTTAAGTTAGGTCTATCTAAAATCAGAGCCCTACGCATAATGAAAAGTAAGTGCTATTACTTATTTTTTAAAAAGTAATCATTTGGGGACCAGCAGATGGCGAAATGTTACGTACGTAGACTACCATGTAGTAGTACACCACAGTTCAAGTCCTGGACCTGGCAGCTTAAAATTCACAACAGGTACATAGGTATATGTGCCCAAAATCCCAAGAGAAAAAAAAATGGAGAAGGGACTGTGGCCTGGCCATTCCCCCTAGAGGATGATTCTAACTCTCTCTGTCTCTAGCAAGTGCATGTGCCCTTTAGCAAAAACTCTCTCTTAAAAAAATAACCATCGTAAGCGTCTAGTCACACATAACATAAAGAGAATGCATTTGGCTTCGTAACAATGCATGTGGATAATAGAAATATTTAGGCCTGTGATATTGAGAAACCATTTTGGAAGCTGACCTGGCAACTTAATAATGTCAGGTAAAAAGACAATCACAGGTCAACTCTTCTCTACATCATTCTGCCTCTCTTAGTGCTTCTTCTTCTATTTGTACTAAGTCAAAAAGGATGCCTAAATGGTCATTTAATTTGTCTCTAAGCAACCACATTAATTTAACAATGGCAGTTCTAATACGTGCTAAAATGTAAATAATGCTCATCAGAAGGTCTAACAATTTCAACTCTTTTAATGGAGAAAGAGTCTAGTAAAATAAGTTGAAAAGACAAATTCTTACAAAATGTATGTGGCTTTCATTTTCAGTACTTCCTATTTTCATTTAGCTTTTTCTCACGGGACTTAACACACTTCTGCTTCTAATAGGAACATTTGAAAACATTAAGTAAACTCTCAAGAGGGTCATTTCTTTCTTTCTCTCTTTCTTTTTTTTTTTTTTTAAAGTTTTACAGTAGGGCATGTGTATTCAATCAGCCAGAGATGGGGGTGGAGTAGAGCAGAGAGTGAGAAAGCACCCCCCAGAGGGGAACGGCCAAACCACAATCCCTTCTCCGGATTTTGGGCACTCATGCAGTTGGTGTGTCTTTCAAGCCACTGGGTCCAGGATTAGAACTGCAAATCAGGCCATGCAGAATCTAGTCAATCCAACCACCACACCACCAGCTGGGCCCCAAAGGGTCATTTCTTATTTTCCCCAAATCCTCACACATTGCTTGTTTCATTTCTAGTTACTAGAATCAGTTTTGTAGAGGGAGTTATTATTATTGATAGTTGTAGTTGGGGGAGGAAATGTGTAGGATTTGTTTTGTTCCATAAAACTGTGACTTACTGGGAACCAGCAGTTAGTGTAATGGCTATGTCGCCAGATTCCCACATAGTCGACTGTGGTTCGAGTCCCAGACTCTGTGGCTTAAAACTTACGCCGGGCGCGTGTGCGTGCGTGCCCAAGATCCCGAGAGGAGAATGGAGAAGGGATTGCGGCATGACCATCCCCCCTGGGGGGTGATTTCTCGCTTTCTGTCTCTATGTCTCTCTCTGTCTGGCGAGTGCATGCGCCCTATAGCGAAAAACCTCTCAAAAAAAAAAAACTGTGACTTACTAATCCACAGTGTATTTCATTTAGAAATTTTAAAAGATTTCTTTCTCTAAAAACATTAGGGGTCTTTAGAAAAAAATTCATGACAAAACCATATTCGAAATATATTTAAGAAAATATTATGCATAAATTTTAAAAAATTTGCGTCAAATTAAACTCGTACTTTTTCTTGTACAGGTTTTTGCCTCAGGGCACGTGAACTTGGCATAAAAAAAGAGAGACAAAAACAGTGAGGGGGAAGTTAGAAATCACCCACCAGAGAGGATAGCCATGCCACAATCCCTTCCATTCTCTACTGGGCATCTTGGACTCGCATGCACACACATGCAGCACAAGTTTCAAATCACTGGGTCTGGGACTCGAACCAAGGTCGGCTATATGGCAATCAGCATGTTTTGTAGAGAGACAATGAGAGGGAAAATGAGAATAGAATAGGGGGATAGTCATGCCATAATCCCTTCTCCTTCATTCTCTTTCTTGGCTTTTGGGAATGCATACACACATGCCTGGTGTGATTTTCAAGCTGCCAGGTCAGGGACTTGAACCACAGTCAGCCATGTGGGAGTCCAGAACCTTAACAACTATACCACCTGCTGGCCCCAGTAAATTCATACTTTAATTCTGTTTTCCACAAGCTTTTTGATATACCTTCACATAGTTTTACACACTTTCGAAAGTGACCTACTTTTGTTCCTCTTTAGGCACGTCCATCTTCCTGTCATGACATTACCACTTTTTAACTCAGATCTTCCTTTTTTAGATTTTTTTTTTCCATAGATGCATGCACTTACCAGAGACAGACAGTGAAAGATAAAAAGTGGGAAATTACACCCCAGGAGAATGGCCACATCACAGTCCCTTTTCCTCTTGGGATTTTGGCCATGCACACACATGTGCCTAGTGTGATTTTCAAGCCACCAGGTGTAGAACTGAAACCACAGAGTCACTCGTGTGGCATCATGTCACTTAACTAATACACCATCTACTGGCTTGTCAAATCTCCCTTTACCATGTCCTTTTGGTTCCTGTGGCCATTATGAGAGAGCTCCATGAAGTAGAATTGCTATCCATGTTATAGATGGGCGATCTAAGTGTAGAGAGTCCCCTGTCCAGGCCATTCTAGTTTAAAACTGTATTACCTCAAAATTAAGTTAGACTAACCTCAGTGTAGCTCCCCTCTGAGCCACTGCCCATCTTTTCAGGATCCTACACACAAATATCTCACCACCATTCCCATCTTAATAACCATGTTTGGAATTTCTTTTCTATTTTCACTAACCACTTATATCAGAGATTCTCACCTTGACTCAATATGGGAACCACCTCTACGGCTTTTAAACCATATCAGTGTCTGGGTATCACCTCAGACCAAACAAGATTTTTGAAGGGTGGGACCTGGGCATTTACTATTTTAATGTACAATGACCAGGGTGAGAATGAGTGGTTTAACTGTACATACACATTTTTTTAAAGAATTATTTATTATTATTTAATTTACTATGTAATACATGTTCATATTAGAAAGAGATGAGAGAGAGAGAAAGAGAGAGAGAGACAGAGAGAGAGAGAGATGGGGGAAGTAAAAAAGTAAGCTGCCAGGTCCAGGACTCAAACTGCATTCAGTCATGTAGAAGTCCAGTACTTTAACCACCAAAGTGAATGGTAGAATCCTACTTTTTTATTTTCTAGGTTTTTGCCATAGGACACAAGCACATGCCAGAGAGAGACAGAGAGAGGGAAAGTGAAAAATCACCCCCCAGAGGGGATGCTGCAATTCTCTCTCCTCCATTCTCCTCTCAGGATTTTGGTCATGCAAGTACACACATCCAGCAAAATTAATTTTCTTTCTTTTTAAGAGTTTTATCATAGAATATGTGTGCTTGCTGGAGAGAAACACAGAAACAGTGAAAGGGAAAATGAGAATCCCCCTCCAGGGGGCAGGGGCCACACCACAAGTCTTTCTTCAGCTGGAATTTTGGATACTCATGAACAGGCACCTAGCATGAGTTTCAAACTGCAGGGTCCGTGACTTTAACTATGATCAGACCACGTGGGAGTCCAGTGTCTTAACCACTACACCACCTACTCGCTCTGCCCAGTGTGATTTTTCAAGTCACCAGGTCCAGGACTTGAACCATGGTCACCCATGTGGGAGTCCAGCACCTTAACCACCATGCCACCTGCTGAGCTCTGGAATCCTACTTTCTGAATCAATCCATTTGGCTCTTGTCATCCCTGAATGATTACCTTAAAGTACTTTATATTGCTATTACCATTAACAATTATTTTAGATTTTTTTCATTCAGTCATTTAATGAGTACTTGAGTTCTTGAGTACCTATGATCTGTAAAAATTTATCTTATGTCTTTTTTTAAACAAACTTCATTTGTTTTTTATTCATTTGTTTATTTCAATTTGACCAGAAAATGACAGAGTGTGTGAGAGAGAGAGAGATACAAAGTGAGAAAATAAGCTACCAGTTGTAGGAATCAAACTGCAGTCAGCAATGTGGGAATCCAGTGCCTTTAACTACCATGCCACCTGCCAGCCTCTGCCTTCTATGTGATATTCTCCCTTCAGTTTATTGAAACTACTCTGAAAACATGGCTTATATCATGCTTTTCTTCTTCAATCAAAATATCTTTAATGCTTTTCATATTGGTTCTCAAATAAATTGGGGAAGAGCTCTAGTTTTACATTTTATCCTCTTAGTCATCTAGATTTTGTTTTTCAGCAAACGTGATATATGGAACTGCTATTTTGTAGAAGATGCCTTCATAATTTCTTTTCCAGGTTTTTGTGATAAGGCACATATGCCCACTGGAGAGAGAGAGAAAGACAGAGAGAGGGAAAGTTGGGGAACAGGGAGTAATACACTGCAATCCCTTCTCTTCCTGAGATTTTGGGCCTGCATGCACATGTACCCAGCATGATCTTCAAGTGACCAGGTCCAGGATTTGAACCATAGTTGGTCATGTGGGAGTCTAGACTCCCAACCACTATGCCACTTGCTGGCCCTACCTTGATAGAGTTAATGCATAATCTGATTAGTTTTAAAGAATAATCTTCTTCACTAACAAACATATTCTTCTTTTATGGTTTTATGCTTCAAAGTGATTTTAGCTTTTTTTCTCTATTGGACAATGTGCCATAATATTAATAACTTATACTTTTTAAATACTTCTTATATGCCAGGTGTGGAGGGCATTGCATATGGAAGCCATCTTGGGAGCTTCTTGAGAACTGTCTGCCATCTTAGAAACCTTAGGCTTCACTTCCTCATTGAGCAAACCATGTCTCAGAAATTATGTGACCAACTGTTGCTAGGCAATGGGAGATCCACCCACATTAATGATTGGCTCATACTGTTGTATTTCATTTTCGGGCAACCAATTGGTGCCCACCAGCCTGTATATAAAGCACAGTTTGTTCTGCAATAAATGAAGAGTTGATTAGCACCTCATCTTGTCTCCACTCTGTGTGTGTGTGTGTGTGTGTGTGTGTGTGTGTGTGTGTGTGTGAAAGTTTTATGTGGGTCCCCTTTTTCACCGACCTCACCCAGGTACATGTTCGACTGTCCTGCGGATCGGGGCAGCCAGGCATTTTCCTTTGATTTCTTTGCATTTACTAACTTATTTGGTAGCCCAATCGTATGACGTATTACTTTCCCTGAGAGTACTTTGTAAAAGAAAGAAGGACTTTGCCCAAAGTTATGGACAGTAAGGGGATGAGCTGGGACTAGCTCAGAAAGCATGACCCCTTAACTCTTCTGTTACAGTGCTGCCAAAGAGGCTGTTTTCAAGTAGAGAAATGGTTCTTCTATTCAAGTAACATATGTATGGTTCCTTTAGACCTTTTGGGCCATGTGTGGTTACTGATTTAGTAATGGACTGAAATAATTGCAAAGAAAAACTGCCTTTACTGGAACTAGAAGTGATTTTGAGTCAAATGTCACAGATATCATAAAATGTTTTTAGCATAGGTTCTAAAAAAAAACTTAGTTCCCAATGTGATATTTATTGAGCTGTTAGCCTAATTGTTTTAAAGTTTTGTCACTTTAAATTATTAAAAATGTTTGGAATCTCTACACTGTCCTTAGATGAGGTTTGCATTTTTAACTGGCTGGGAACAAACTTCTCCCTTCTAATTTTACATTCATCATTTGTTCAAAGAGGAAAAAAAAGCAAAGGTTTCAGTTACTAAATAAATAGTCTATAAATGTACATCCTGTCTAAAGAAGCAAAGAGTATGAAACCAGAGGATTCTCAAGACTGAAGAAAGGACAGATGATTCACAATCTTTTATGAATGCCTTTATTCTTGTAGACATTTTTCTTTTACGTCTTTCATGTAATTTTTCTCCCTCCCACTTCCTCCTCTTTTTCCTAATTCATTACCTTTTTCTTTCTCCTTCTTCCATGAATTGTTTCTGAATCTCTTGTAGGTATGAATAAAATCCTCTTAGAAGTGATTCTTGGGACTAAGAGATAGCATAGTGGTTATGTTGCTGGACTCTCACATGTCTGACTGTGGTTCAAGTTCTGGAAATGGTGGCTTAAAACTCACACCAGGCACATGGGCATGCATGCCCCAAATGCCAAGAGAATGGAGGAGAAGGGATTCCAGCTTGGCATACTCCCTTGGGAGTGATTTCTCACTTTCTGTCTCTCTGTCTCTCCAGCATATGCACATGTCCTATAGCAAAAGTCTCTCGAAAAAACAAAGAAATAATTCTTGGGACCAGCAGTTGGCATAATGGCTATGTCGCTGGACTCCCACATAGTCAACCGCGGTTCGCGTCCCGGACCCGGTGCTTAAACTTGTGCTGGGCGTGTGTGCGTGCATGCCCAAGATTCCGAGAGGAGAATGGAGGAGAAGGGATTGCGGCGTGGCCTTCCCCCCTGGGGGGTGATTTCTCGCTTTCTATCTCTCTGTCTCTCTCTGTCTGAACACACGTGCCCTATAGGAAAAAAAAAAAAAAACTCTAAACAAAAATAAATAATTCTTAAGTAAAGGGCTTACTGGAAGAATTTCAAAAACAATAAACTTTCTTTTTCTAATTTACCTATCTTCTTTCTCCATCTAACTTTACCTACTATCTTTTGTCCATCTTTCTCCATGACACAATTTGTCTCTCAGTCTCCATGTAAGTGGAATCAGGAAGTGTTTCCTTATAATATATACCAACTCAGTAGGAGCCTCCAAACCTATGAAGAGTTATCCATTTCTGTTTTGGAGAGGTGTTAATACTGTATTCACATATATTTATTCCACAAATATTCATTGGGCACTTCACACATGACTGCAGGATACTTTTGTACTCTAAGGTCAAGTTGTCTTGAATTTTCATCTCCAGTCCTGTGCATTATTAACTAGAATAAGATTGATCATTTTTTTGTAATATTAGGTCATCGGGAAAGTCATAATATGTTCTTTTAGGTTTTTCTATGCAAAAATGTATCATGACTTTCCCAATGACCCGATAATGGTTTAATAATCTCTTTGCAGGGTAAATTGTATTAGTATTTTTTTTTTTTTTATTGGAAAGGTTTTTGCTATAGGGCATGTGCCCTTGCCGGAAAGACAGAGAGAAACAGAGAGATAAAAAGCAAGAAATCACCCCCCTGAAGAGACAGTCACACCTCAATCCTTTCTCCTCCATTCTCCTCTAGGGATTTTGGGCACACACGCACAACGCGCCTGGCATGAGTTTAAGCTACCGGGTCCGGGACTCAAACTGCAGTTGACTACATGGGAGCCCAGCGGCATAGCCAGTGTGCTAACTGCTGGTCCCAATTGTATTAGTATTTTATTTCTCCAGAGAAGTAATAAACTTTCCATAATTTAGTGGTAATTTGTAATACTCTTACAGCTGCAAAAGGATTGAGAAAATAAGTAATAAATCTTTAACTGATCATCTTTAACTGGCAGGTTCACATCACAAAAAGGGATTAACATTGCTCTTTCTTTACACTCACATTGCACACTGAATATAAACCATGAACTGAGGAAATGTCAAGACTTGTGCTTTCTTTATAGGTTCCATTTTATTAACGTATTTTGACTGTTTCAACATACATTCTTAAAGATAAGAAAGCACACCACATTACAGAGGGAGATATATATGTATGTATGGATGGATATATATAGTCTGAATTGGTACAACGGCTTCAAACTGTCACTATAGTTTCCCAAACCACAAACAGTGCTTCCACTGTGCAAGGAGCACAACTGAATTATTTTAAGCAATCTTTCTTTCTAATATGATGGTTTCCTTTCTGTTACAGCTACTCTGAGCCTTTGCCTTGGACTAAGGACCAGAGCACTATAATCTATAACTTTTAATGCCTCTTATCTGCTAGTTTGTGCGTAATCTCTCCCAGTTATTAATAAGAGGGCTCTGACGTGCATGCAATTGTGTTTTGTGTATTGGGTGTACAAGGAGAGGATGACCTTTGTGGGTGCAGAGTACATAGGCTCACATTTCACCCTTGAGCTTTGATCTGCATTTTACTAAAGAGGTATTTAACTGCACACTAGTACTTCTTAGTCAAAACCATTACATTTGCCAAGGTAAATTACGCTTAATGCTCAGTATAATTTGTATACTTCCAATGAAAGGAGAAATTACTCTCTCAAAATGCACTTCCTCTTTTAAAGTGTATTGCTGCTGATGGTGATTAATTTAACGGTCAAGTTTTTTGTTTGTTCTGTTTTAAGTCTATGGTATAGTGATGAAACAGCATAATATTTGAGGTCAGAGTAACCCCAGTTTGATCCCACTTAGGACCTGTGTGGCTTTAGATAATTTGCCTAACGTCTCTGAGATTCAATTTCCTCAGCAGTAAAATGAAGGGAAGTAATACGTAACTCCTATGTTGAGTATGGGATTTAAGTGAGGTAAAATGTCTGGCGTACTGTTGGATACTCACTAAATGTTAGCTTCTTGCCCTGAAGGTAGATAAAACTACTAAACCTAAAAGTTTTATTTATTTTAGAACCACTTTTCTATTGTTCTTGGGGAAAATTATCATCTTTTTTGGGGAGGGGGATGGAGAGGATTTTGCTATAGGGCGCGTGCACTCACCAGAAAGACAGACAGAGACGGAGAGACAGAAAGCAAGAAATCACTCCCCAGGGGGGATGGCCATGCCTCATTGCCTTCTCCTCCACCCTCCTCTCAGAATCTGGGGTACGCATGCACACGCGCCGGGCCTGAGTTTAAGCCACCAGGTCTGGGACTCAAACTGTGGTTGACTACATAGGAGTCCAGCGACATAACCATTATGCCAACTGCTGGTCCCAGAAACGATCACATTTAAATTGCAATATACGAAAATAAAATTTGAGGCAACTTAGAAGACTCTTTACTTTCTTAAACAATATATATGGTGATCTCAGTGTGTTCAAACAGTAATTCAAGAAGCAAGAGGAGTAATTTAAATCCAGACAACTGCCTAAGTTTTATTATGTGAGACTTGGTGGTAAAATGAAGAAAGTTACATACTAAGTATAGGTATGGCCCTTTCCAACTCTGTTTACCCTTATAGCATAATGAGCCTGCGTTTACAGCCAGAAAAGTGTGATGTGTTTTCGCCTAGCTTGTCAAGTAGTATCTAAAAATCATCGCCACCACCCAAACAGAAACTAGGTCTTTTTTTTCTATCTTAAGCTCTACAAGACAGTGAAAAACATCCTGTAGTATGGTAAAAAGCAGTCCACACTGCCTTGCTGAAGTAGCAAGCTTAAATTTCAATCTGTGAAGATCTGTAACTAGATATATTCAAGGCAAATACACTCACAAACTTCCATGGTTAATGGGGTCAGTTGGAAGCCCTGGCAGAGGTTTTAAAGAGTTACAAAAGTCGTACCACAAAAACCAGTCTGCCAGCCCTAGTTCACCTGATACTAAGGCAGTTGTGGAGCCAGTCAAAAATAGCAAAAGGTCATTTCTATGTCTCTGGAGGGCAGGGCTGCTGTTCAGTGCTAACTCTCCCGTCACGGCCGACTGTTTGGATGCTCTACAGACACGGCCCCAGGAAGAAGGCAGGGAAGACTCTGACTCCAACTCTGGGATGACACACAGGGCGACAACTGGGAGCAGGCACTCCTGGGCCCCAGGCCTTCTGCAGTCGAGCTACCGAGAGTTAGGCGATCCTCTCCATGCTCTTTTAGGTTACTAACTAAAGCCTACTCAGTTACAGCTGCCAGTTCTTTTCAAAATGGCATGTGGACTCTGAAGTCATTTTGAATTCTGCTACTGCCACTGAGCTGCCTGACCCTGGGTAAGCTGCTTAACGTCCTCATCAGCAAATTGGGCATCAATTAGCAGCTATGGTATAGGGTTGTTGGGATGACTATCTGAGTTTAACATTTGTAAAGTACTTAAAATATGCCTGGTCTGAAGGCAGTACTTTTATAGACTTTCTTACGTAAAAATAATACATTGCCACATATAGCACCAAGGTATTCAGAAAAGTTATCTCAAATTTATGCTGAAATCTTAATATTCAATAAGAAAGTGAATCAGATAATTAATTTTTAACATTGAAATATTACTTTTCTTATCGTAATAAAATTACTGAATGTCAAAATGTATATATACGCAACATTCACTTTATATATATATATGTATATATATATAAAATACATAAATACAAAAATCATATACAGGGGTATTTTTAAAGGTTCATGGAAAAATGAAATTAAAACACGAGTTTATTTTGGTGCAAAATATTTTAAAATCAATGCATAATATTTTTCATAATAAGCATTTTCTATGAGCTTTTTGAGATCAGTGCCTATACTATGTACTATTTATTATCTATTTTATTAAGCATGCAAATGTACAGGGTTCTACTTTCTAACTTTCAGTTAGAAAGGTGTTTACTCTCTCTCTAAATATATATGTATGTATATCAACTATGCATGAAAATATATATATTGACTCCTTCATATATATGAAAATAGAATGTTTTGTGAAACTCATAGCATTTCTATTCTACAGTTCAATAATTAAGGCGATGGTTGACTATCAAACATCATCTATACGACATTATCTTCAAGTAATAAAAAAGATCTGGTTTTAGAAACCGGTCTTTGCAAAGTAGAATAATTGATCTAAACAATCTGAATACAAAGAAACAAAACTATGATGTGGCCTCAGCTTGAAATAACTATATTTATGGTCTTCAAATATGATTTTTTACAGTTTTTGGTGATAGGATTCTTCATACGTAATAATCCTGTAAGGGTCCAGCTCCCATGGTCTAGTGGTTGGAGAAGCCAGATCCCACATGACCAAACACCACCATTTGAATCCCCATCCAGATGGCTTGAATCTGTGGTGCATGTGTGCATGCTCAAAATCCCAGCAGGGTAAAAATGGAAGGGGAATTGGCACATGACAAATCCCCATTGGGGTGAAGTGCTTTCTCCCTCTCCTTCTGGCTATAAAAAGTTGTAAGAAGGTGATTTGTAATGAAACAGTACAGAAGGACTACCGTGATTGGGACCAGCAGATGGTGTAGTGTTTAAGACACTGGATACTCCCACATGGCTGACCTTGGTATGAGTCTCAGACCTGATGGCTTTGCTCTTTCTCTCTCTCTCTCTCTCTCTCTCTCTCTCTCTCTCTCCCCTCTCTCTTTCTCTCTCTTTCTCTCTCGAAAGACAGACAGAGACGGAGAGACAGAAAGCAAGAAATCACTCCCCAGGGGGGATGGCCATGCCTCAATGCCTTCTCCTCCATCCTCCTCTCAGAATCTGGGGTACGCATGCACACGCGCCGGGCCTGAGTTTAAGCCACCAGGTCTGGGACTCAAACTGTGGTTGACTACATAGGAGTCCAGCGACATAACCATTATGCCAACTGCTGGTCCCAGAAACGATCACATTTAAATTGCAATATACGAAAATAAAATTTGAGGCAACTTAGAAGACTCTTTACTTTCTTAAACAATATATATGGTGATCTCAGTGTGTTCAAACAGTAATTCAAGAAGCAAGAGGAGTAATTTAAATCCAGACAACTGCCTAAGTTTTATTATGTGAGACTTGGTGGTAAAATGAAGAAAGTTACATACTAAGTATAGGTATGGCCCTTTCCAACTCTGTTTACCCTTATAGCATAATGAGCCTGCGTTTACAGCCAGAAAAGTGTGATGTGTTTTCGCCTAGCTTGTCAAGTAGTATCTAAAAATCATCGCCACCACCCAAACAGAAACTAGGTCTTTTTTTTCTATCTTAAGCTCTACAAGACAGTGAAAAACATCCTGTAGTATGGTAAAAAGCAGTCCACACTGCCTTGCTGAAGTAGCAAGCTTAAATTTCAATCTGTGAAGATCTGTAACTAGATATATTCAAGGCAAATACACTCACAAACTTCCATGGTTAATGGGGTCAGTTGGAAGCCCTGGCAGAGGTTTTAAAGAGTTACAAAAGTCGTACCACAAAAACCAGTCTGCCAGCCCTAGTTCACCTGATACTAAGGCAGTTGTGGAGCCAGTCAAAAATAGCAAAAGGTCATTTCTATGTCTCTGGAGGGCAGGGCTGCTGTTCAGTGCTAACTCTCCCGTCACGGCCGACTGTTTGGATGCTCTACAGACACGGCCCCAGGAAGAAGGCAGGGAAGACTCTGACTCCAACTCTGGGATGACACACAGGGCGACAACTGGGAGCAGGCACTCCTGGGCCCCAGGCCTTCTGCAGTCGAGCTACCGAGAGTTAGGCGATCCTCTCCATGCTCTTTTAGGTTACTAACTAAAGCCTACTCAGTTACAGCTGCCAGTTCTTTTCAAAATGGCATGTGGACTCTGAAGTCATTTTGAATTCTGCTACTGCCACTGAGCTGCCTGACCCTGGGTAAGCTGCTTAACGTCCTCATCAGCAAATTGGGCATCAATTAGCAGCTATGGTATAGGGTTGTTGGGATGACTATCTGAGTTTAACATTTGTAAAGTACTTAAAATATGCCTGGTCTGAAGGCAGTACTTTTATAGACTTTCTTACGTAAAAATAATACATTGCCACATATAGCACCAAGGTATTCAGAAAAGTTATCTCAAATTTATGCTGAAATCTTAATATTCAATAAGAAAGTGAATCAGATAATTAATTTTTAACATTGAAATATTACTTTTCTTATCGTAATAAAATTACTGAATGTCAAAATGTATATATACGCAACATTCACTTTATATATATATATGTATATATATATAAAATACATAAATACAAAAATCATATACAGGGGTATTTTTAAAGGTTCATGGAAAAATGAAATTAAAACACGAGTTTATTTTGGTGCAAAATATTTTAAAATCAATGCATAATATTTTTCATAATAAGCATTTTCTATGAGCTTTTTGAGATCAGTGCCTATACTATGTACTATTTATTATCTATTTTATTAAGCATGCAAATGTACAGGGTTCTACTTTCTAACTTTCAGTTAGAAAGGTGTTTACTCTCTCTCTAAATATATATGTATGTATATCAACTATGCATGAAAATATATATATTGACTCCTTCATATATATGAAAATAGAATGTTTTGTGAAACTCATAGCATTTCTATTCTACAGTTCAATAATTAAGGCGATGGTTGACTATCAAACATCATCTATACGACATTATCTTCAAGTAATAAAAAAGATCTGGTTTTAGAAACCGGTCTTTGCAAAGTAGAATAATTGATCTAAACAATCTGAATACAAAGAAACAAAACTATGATGTGGCCTCAGCTTGAAATAACTATATTTATGGTCTTCAAATATGATTTTTTACAGTTTTTGGTGATAGGATTCTTCATACGTAATAATCCTGTAAGGGTCCAGCTCCCATGGTCTAGTGGTTGGAGAAGCCAGATCCCACATGACCAAACACCACCATTTGAATCCCCATCCAGATGGCTTGAATCTGTGGTGCATGTGTGCATGCTCAAAATCCCAGCAGGGTAAAAATGGAAGGGGAATTGGCACATGACAAATCCCCATTGGGGTGAAGTGCTTTCTCCCTCTCCTTCTGGCTATAAAAAGTTGTAAGAAGGTGATTTGTAATGAAACAGTACAGAAGGACTACCGTGATTGGGACCAGCAGATGGTGTAGTGTTTAAGACACTGGATACTCCCACATGGCTGACCTTGGTATGAGTCTCAGACCTGATGGCTTTGCTCTTTCTCTCTCTCTCTCTCTCTCTCTCTCTCTCTCTCTCCCCTCTCTCTCTCTCTCTCTCTCTCTCAATCATCTGCTCTCTCCCTCTCTCTCTCTCTCTCTTTCTCTCTCATTAAATAAAAAAAAGTCTATCATGATTTATATTAGAAGTTTCATTGTGTCATGGACATGTAAACTTCAAAATTCTTTGTGTTTGTAATTAAGAGCACTGCAGAACTGGCGTGCTGCTGCATATTTTCTTTGCACATGCTTCTGCTGATGGACCTATTAGTGGGTATTTAAGCATCTTTACTTAAAGCACCATGTGGCATTTTGCTATTTGTGTTTTTTAAAATATATACACTTAAACTAGATTATATTTAGCAAGAGAAATATTTGATACAATGTTAACTTTAAGACCAACCTAACAAGAAACAAAATATCAAATTGAAGATTACTCAAAATCATACCAAAAACCAGCTTGAATGATTATTTATTTCCATTGAAATTTATGAAATGTTTGGCTAAACAGACAAAGCTAATTTTTGTTTTTTAAAATATGTACATCCAGGGAACAGCAGTTAGGGTACTGGCTATGTCACTGGACTCCCATGTAGTCGACCGCTGTTCGAGTCCCAGACCCAGCAGCTTAAACTCACACCAGGCATGTGTGCGTGTGTGCCCAAAATCCTGAGAGGAGAATAGAGGAGAAGGCATGGTGGCATGATGTAATTTCTTGCTTTCTGTCTCTCTGTTTCTCTGTCTTTGTGGCGAGCGTATGCACCTTATAACAAACAAACAAACAAACAAACAAACAAACAAAAAACTCTCCAAAAATAAAAATGTACATCCAAAGCCTGATGCTTAAAAAGCAATTGCTCTTCTTTTGGCTTATGATCAGAGTCACAGAGGCAAAAAGTACTGAAGAACTGTTTTCTCCTTTTGGCACTTAATGAAATCAGTCAACCCCAGTGGTCTGATATCATTCCTATGGATTGAAAGTGAGTATGCTGCTGTTAGTGTTACTTTTAATGAATTTCTAGTTTCATTTCCTATGGAGTGAGAGCTATGCCTGATTCGTCTTTATATTTTCCCAGAATATTTATCATGTATTAGCTACTAAATAAATGTATATTAATTCAAATGAGGTAAATTGGGAGTCCAGACATACAGTTTATTATAGAAGGTGCCAAAAAACACATGTTTTTAAGCGATGTGATGCACTATACTGCATATTTCCCCCAGTATGGTAAAGTAACAATCACGTTTAGAAAAGCGGTATTTCCTTATATGGGGATATAAATTCTACACTAAAAAAAAGTAGTGTTGTTTTCTATCTTCTCCTCTAAGAAGGACTTTTGGAGAATTATTTGAGCCTTTACTTTAGTAGACATATCATTCCTTAAAACACACACACACACAGAGTCATAGTGGTGGATGTCCTGCCTCTTTCTCTCATAGGTTAGTATGTCTTTTTTAAAAACTGAACATAGGTCTCCAGCTATCAAAGTAGTCTGCCATTGGATTGAAACTTGAATTAAAATCAAAGTTCTCAAATGGTTTATTTCTGGAAACAACAATGAATCTCACTTCACAGTGCAGATGTGGAACCACTGACGGGTAATGTTTTTGCATTGTACATAGAGAGGGTTAGCCATAAATAGGGATATGATTCTTATTCCTGAATTAGTCATTCACAGATAAAGACTAATATCAAATCTAGTTATAGCCAAGGCATAGGAAATACGTACCTTTAGTATAATTACGTAGCATAGTAACTGCCTTATTGTATGGTCATCTTTATATATATATATATATATATATGTGTGTGTGTGTGTGTGTGTGTGTGTGTGTGTGTTTGATATTCTCAACAATGAGAACACTTTTGCAGTAATCCAAGAGAAACTGCACGGAAGCCTCCACTACTGTCATCATACTGGTATCGGCGAGAAGTGAACGCTTTTGAGACACAATTAAGTAACCGAGCTGACAGGTCTTGGTTGTAGATTAGATATCGGAAAGAGGGATGAATTCCTGACAATGATCAGGGTTCAGGTTTGACTCCATGGACAGATGGTGGTGTGTACTGAAGTCAGCAGCACAAGACAAGGAACATATTTGGAGCTGAGGAAAGAGGAAAAGGCTCAGAAGGCAATCTAGTTCAGGACATGATCGAAGTGTTCATGGACATCTAAGTAAGGCTACCCGATACGCAGGATTCATTGGTATGATGAGGAGCCAAACCGACAGTACAGATCTCAAAGAATTAGAAGGCAGGCGATCACCGAAGCCGTGAGTGTGTGAAAGATCACTTCAGAAGACAATGCAGACTAAGAGAGAAAAACATGGGGAACGTGTGCTCATAATCACTAAGCTGTTCACCAACAGACCCCATCTTATTCAATATTGAAAATATGTGGAATGATAACCGTAGGTGGTGGAGTTTTAACAACAGGTAAAACTGGTATGGCTGTAAATTAATTTTGCTTTCTAACCCCTTTGAACATCCTTTTGTTATACAGTGTGGTTTCCTTAAATTACCACATGCGTAACTCTTCGGGTGGGTAAGCCAGTTAGTTTCACTTTATGCCACACAAACAAGCATGTGGCATGAGGTTCATTCTTCCAAACCGCACATCTCTCGTTATTTACTCATGTTTTGGCAAAACAGATCTGCTTGACCAGGTAACTCAATTGAATTTATGAAAACTATCTAACTTCTCATGGATAAATGGAAATTATTCAGGAAATAATAATATTCACGTTTCACACATTTTTCAACTTCCTCTCCAGTATTTTTTTTTCCTTTTTCACATTTGTCAACAACGAATTTGAATTTTAGCTCTGTTTCAAATCTTTAGTGATTAGACCTTTATGCGAGCTCAATAATTATAGGATCTTTTATCTCCACTCTGTTTGATCCCTATCAGCTAAAGGGATATTCTGCTCTCTTTAAACTCTTATTGAACTTTGCCAGAAAAGAAGGATTGCATATAAACCTTGTGAATTCAATGTCAAACTGAATGAATGGGCACAAAATAATCCCATCATATATCATTCTTTAGCTATATTCTGAGCCATTAACATCATAAAAATTGGTATATACTGTTAAAAGATTGGTCATTTTCTTTGATAAAATAAAGATCAAGAAATCTGATTGGTTCATATTATCTAATCTACCAACCGTTCTTATCTTTTGTCAAGGAAGCCAGGGCCCCAACTTAAAACAACAAAAACTGTTAATGCTGGTGGCTTTAGGATAATATGTACCCCTCTGTCAGCTTTACACACACAGAATGAATCTTAATTTAAGTTTTCATATATTGTAATGTTCCCTGTTGGAAATCCATTGGCTCCTCCTTCTCTGCTGTAATATCATTAAGTTCTATGACTTAAAATAGGCTGCATACAAAGTTCTATTGATTGCTTCTCAAAGAAGAAGCTATCAAGAGGGCACCGTGCACACTAAAATGGCATGGATAGAACACAAGTCTGTCCACAATATCTGATGTTTTAAAAACATCCCTAAGTCTAAAAAAGAAACCAAAATGGCATGTACCCTCAAAATATTTAAAGCAGAAATAGTCTCTGAAATTCTTTAGCTGCTGTAACATGAAGAAATCATTAAGGATAGATATGTTTAAAGTGTCTTCCTGGCTGTGTGCAGATAAAATGCAAAACTAGGTGAAATTTTTCAGGAATTGTCATCTTTAAATATAGTTAATATTCAGACTCAGAAAAATGGTAGTGAAACTAATACTTTGGTTTGATAATAAAAAAGAGTCAAATTGCTTCTTCATGCTCAAGAGAGATATTTCTTCCTATAATGAAAGCAAGAGAAAAGCAAATTAACTATCCCCCATACACTCTAACTGGTTTGACTTATCTTCATTTAGAGCTCACCTTTCTGTAATGGAATTGCATGTGAATTGATGCATGATGATGATGACTGGGTATCTGATGGCCCAATGTTCTCATTCAAATCTGGTGATTCGCTGTCACTTTTTCTTTTTCTTTCTTTTTTTTTTCTTTGTCTTTTCTTTCATTTTCTCTTTTGTTCTTCTTTTCTCTTATTCCTTTCTTTTTATTTCTACTTTTTTTTCCTTCTTTTTAAAATAATTTTGCTATAGGGCATATGAGCTTTCCAGAAAAAAAGATAGAGAGAGAGGGAAAGTGAGAAAGCATCCCCCAGGGAGAATGATCATGCTGCAATCCCTTCTAGGGATTTTGGGCACATTTGCATCCACACCTAGCATATATTTTTTAATTATTTTATTTTATTTTATTTATATTTATGTATGAATTTATTTATTTTAATTTGACCTGAGACGGACAGAGTGAGAGAGAGAGAGAGAAAGTGAGGAAACAAGTTGCCAGATCCAGGACTCTAACTGTGGTCGGACATGTGGAAGTCCAGTGCCCTTAACCACCATGCCACCTGCCAGCCCCTCTAGCGTATTTTTCAAGCTACCAGTTCTGGGACTTGAATCTCACAGTTGACCATGTGTGATCCAACCACTTTATTTATTAATTAATTAATTTTATTTATTTATTTTTTAGACATTCAATCACATTATTTAGCTTACGAAGTGAACATTTCAATATGTGAACATTTCTCCGCAGTCCAGTTGATCAAAATATCTTCCACAGATAACACCACACCTCCCTGTCCCATCAATGCTCTGCCTCTGTATCCCTCTTCCAAATGTCCTTCTCCAGGCCCTGCTCCTCCACACACACCACATCTGGCATTCACACCCATCTCTTGTGTTTGTACATCCTTTAGGTGATCAGTTGCAGACACAGAGTGCAGACACTCAGTATATATTTTGTGGGGACATACAATGTCTCTCCTTCCTAGTCTGGCTTGCTTCACTCAGCAGGACCATATTCCTGCACTTTCTGTCAAAAGCCAGAGTTTTGTTTTGTTTTGTTTTGTTTTTATGGCTGAATAGTATTCCATAGAGTATATGTGCACAGTTTTTCAATCCATTCATCTGTACAGGGGCATTTGGGTTGGTTCCATGTCTTAGCAATTGTAAATAGTGCTGCAATAAACATCAATGTGCAAGCACTTTTCCAATGAAGAATTCTTCTATAGATACCAAGGAGTGGGATTTCTGAATCATATGTAGTTCTATTTGTAGATTTTTGAGGAATATCCAAATTGTTCTCCATAGTGGCTGGACCAATTTACATTCTCACCAGCAGTGTGAGAGTTTCCCTTTTACCACACCCCCACCAACACTTACCATTTTTTGTTTTTTTAATCTTAGACATTCTGACTGGGGTTAGGTGGTATATCATTGTTGCTTCGATCAGCATTTCCCTTACAATGAAATGAGGGATGTTGAGCATTTTTTCATATGCCTTTTGGCTATTCATACATCATCTTTAGAGAGTAGTTTTTTTCAACTCCTTCTCCCATCTTTTAATAGGGTTGATCATCTTTTTTCCAAACAGTTGCTTGAGTTCCTTGTGTATTCTGGTTATCAGTCTCTTATCTGATGCATAATTTACAAAAACATTTTCCCATTCTGAGGGCTGTCGATTCACACTAATTACTGTGTCTTTTTATTTATTTATTTATTTAACATTCAATCACTATACATCATTTGGCTTGCAAAGAGAATTTCCCAAAAGCACTTCTAGAGGTGGCATATTTTCTCTGAAAATGATCAACTCACCTAAAGATCCATGTGAGAATTCTGAGGGCACAAAGTAGAAATCTGAAGAGATAGTGAATTCTTTGGTTTGCAGGCAGCATATTTTCACAGCTCTTTACTCTTCTTTCATCTTTGTTATTGAACAGTGTATTGTTCTTCCTAAAGTAATAGTTGGAAAAGATGAATTATTTGAGTCAATCTGTGTGCATAGAGGTATAAAACTTCAGACATCCTACTGCTTTTCTGTCTTTTAGGGACTTCCGGCTATATGGTGGGTTCTGGGTTTGAGCCATTGGGTTCATAATTTGTGGATCATTCATTCACAGATCACCTCTTACGGATTCCTTCTAGACAACTTGCTTGACCTCCTGACTAATAATTGTGCGACTGTCTTAGGCTCTCTCTCTTGTCACCATTGAGATGTCTTCAGATAATACAGAGTACTTTGAAGATAGGTCTGGGTTTGCCACCATTGGAATAGCAGCAGCTTTGCTGGAATATTTTCTGTGTGTCGTGCTTGTTTGGTTGACAAGCATTTTTACATACACGGAATCTCATAATAAGCTTATTTACTTCCCTTTCATAGTTGAGAAACTGAAAGTCAAAGACTGGAAATAATTCATCTGAAATTCTTTAATTAGTAATTGGTAGAGCTTGTGTTTATATTAAGAACTTCTGATTTCAAAAACAAAGCTGCTTTATTTATTTATTTATTTATTTCTGAAACAGCAATAGAAACAGAATAGTTAAGGTTTATTTTCTCTTTTGGATTACTCATATCAAGCAAATACTCTATTGCCTTTTATGAATTCATTTGATGAATAGTTTTATTGAACATTAGTTGTATGTTAGGCAATTGGTTAAAAATAGATGTACATTACCAAAAAGTGGTTGCCTCGTGCAGGGAATATTTGGGGACTGAGATTTGTCCATAAGAAACACTCATACATTGAGGTTACTGCTTAAACTCCCTATACATGGTTATATATGTATATATAATATTTTTTAAATGTGTAGTTTAAATATAGTTACTTTTTATTAATAATGAATATTCATGAGCTAATCTTCCTTAAATATTCTACATCTAGGTTCCCACAAGACCATTTGTATCTCATTTGCTGTACCATAACTTGACAATTTACCTGTTTTCCTTCCTTTGAGCCAAGAATTCCTCAAGGATAAAAAGGTATAAGGAAGCTTTCTTCTTCACCTCTATAAACACAATATCTAGAGAAGTACTGAGCTCATAATAGGCAAAATGTTTGAAGATAAATGTACTGTGTATAATAGACTAAATAGATAATAACGATATTAAGTTATAAGAAGAATAGAGAGATAGCACTTAACATTATTAGAGTATAGCTTCTGGCAACTGCTAACTATAAGTATAGTTCTACAATATTTCATTTACCAGCTGTGTGATTTTGGCAAATTACTTAGCTATTTTTATTTTATTTTTCTTTTTAATTTAATTAATTTATTTTTTGTATATACATTCAATCGCATGGTTTAGCTTACAATGTGAGCATTTCAGTATGTGAACATTTCTCCCTAGTCCCGTTGATCAAAATATCTTCAACTGATAACACTACACCTCCCCACCCCGTCAATGCTCAACCTCTGGATCCCTTCTCCAAATGTCCTTTGTTGGGCCCCGCTCCTCCACATACACCTCATCTGACAGTCAAACTTCAGTTTCATTCTCTGTTAGAGGGGGATGATAATGCCTGCTATTGAGAATAACATAAGATTAAATGACATAATATACATAAAACATTTATCACCAAGTGTGGTTCATAGTAAAGCTCTCAGTAACTGTCAGGAAAAAAAGATACAAACTTTAAAAACTTTTCTGAAAGTAATATGAATGGGTCCAGCGGGTGGTGTGGTAGTTGAGGTGCCTGGATCCCACATGGCCAACAGCATGATTTGAATTCCAGATCCGGCAGCTTCAAAACATGCCCGGCACATATGTATTATGCCAGAAATCTTGAGAGGAGAGTGCAGGAGAAGGGATTTCGGTGCGGCTCTCCACTTGGGGGTGGGAGGTCGGCTTTATCACTCTCTCTCTCTGGTTAGCATGTGTTCACTATAGCAAAAAAGTAGTATAGTATTTCATGCCTCTTGTGAAAAGAGAACTGGACTTCTGGTTCAAAATGGCCAATTACACACACGTTTATTCCACCTCTTCCCATTTACCCCATTTCAATGACAGTAAGGATCAACCAAAAAGAACAAACCTGTGGACAGTACTGAAAACGAATGAGTGTGTCATGAACATGCAACAACTTTCTACAACTCTCTGGAATCATAAAGCAAATAGATGCTCATTGACGTATAAAGTGTGGAGAAACTCTATTCTAGAACAAGAACATGAGCTGGTTACAGTAAACAGATAATTTTAAAGTAAAGAGGTACTTTCGACTCCTGATGCTCAAAAAAGCTCCAAGTTTGGAATTGAGACAGGGGAGTTAGAAATTATATAATGAGAAAAACTTAGAAATATAAGTATACCTAGAAATAGTGAGTACATATTGCATTTTAAAACTTGAAAATATTACTGTTAAAATAGTTTTAAATAGTAAAAGCTGGATGATAAAAAGGGCTTGGCTGGGACCAGCAATTAGTGTAATGGCTATGTCACTGGACGTCCACGTAGTCAACCGCGGTTCGCATCCCGGACCCGGTGGCTTAAAACTCACGCCAGGCGCGTGTGCATGCATACCCGAGAGGAGAATGGAGGAGAAGGGATTGTGGCGTGGCCATCCCCCCGGGGGATGATTTCTCACTTTCTGTCTCTCTGTCTCTCTCTGTCTGTCTGGCAAGCACATGCGCCCTATAGCAAAAACCTCTCCAAAAAAAAGGGCTTGGCTGAAGAATACATTACTAGAATAATTAATATGAATGCAATGAAAATGGAAAGAGGTAAGAATAGTTTTGCAAAAACACAAAAATTTGTTCTTGTACCTAGTTACAATTCCCATAACTTTAAATGTGTTAATTTCTTTAAAGACTAAGCAAAAGTTCTAGTTCATTAACATACAGTATTATTGGATATTATTCATATTTGCTATTTTTTAATTCTTAGAGGGTACATGTGTTTACACAAAAAAGACAGAGAGAGACAACAAAATACCATCCTCCCTCCATTGGGGTATTGTCACATAGTAATCTCTGTCTCCATCCTGTCAGGATTTGAGGCAAGCACACGCGCATGTCTGGTATGATTTCTATGTTGCTGGGACCAAGATCTAAACCATGGCTAGCCATGTGAAATCCAGCTCCCTTAACCACTAGGCAATGGGCCAACCCAATATTTGTTCTTTTAACTTTGTTAATCAATTTGTTATCATATAATGATATCTAGGGTATCACCACTAATAAATATTGGACATCCAATAATTCTTGGTTTCTTAGAAATCTTGATTAATACCTAAGTATTTTCACAACATCCTGTTTTCCCTAAGAATGGACTATTTCTGGATTGCCTTTTGTTCATAGTTCAAGTCCTAGATCCAGTAGCTTGGAAAATCATGCCAGGTATGTGTGAATGTGTGACCAAAACCCTGGAAGATATTGGAGGAGAAGAAACTGTGGTGTGGCCATTCTTCCTGGGGATGAGGGTGATTTCTCACATTTCCATTCTCTCTCTGTCTCTCTCTGGTGAGCATGCACCCTATAGCAAAACTTAAAACAAACAAAAAAAGCCAATTAAGAGAGATTTGGTTAAAAAAATTAAGATATAATAATGAAACAAATGTTAAATGTTTATTGAACTACATGAGAGATCTATAAAGTTTTTGAAGAGAGACTTTGCTATAGGATATGTGTGCCCACCAGAGAGACAGAGAGAAAAAATGAGAAGTCATCCCTCAGGAGGATGGCCACATCATAATCCAGTCTCCTTTGGGGATTTGGGGCATGCACACACACATGCCAGTGTGAATTTCAAGCCATAGGGTCTGGACTCAAACCACGATCAGCTATGTGGGAGTCCAGTGCCTTAACCACTACATCACCTGCTAGCCCCTCTATATAAATTTAAGAGAAGAAAATTCCTGTCATATTACAGAGTAAAAGGTATAAATTACAAAAAAAATTATAAGGTCAGATATGTAAATTAGTCATCTACCAATTAATTTAGATTGGGTGTTTTCCCTGTGTCAGGTATTAAACTATATACCAAGTGCTACAGATGCAAGCACACATATATATCAGCAAACACTCACGTGTAAATATGTATATAGGCACCAACTTTTAACTTTATGGAGTAGGAACACTGGAGCTGAGAGTGGATAAGGAAATATGGTAGACAGAAAGGGAAGTTGAAGAAGGCATGAAGTTTCCTCACTACTAAACACAATACTATTGCCTTATTATTATTATTCTTATTATGGGCATCTATTTGCTTTCCTATCAGAAAAAAATCAATTAAGGTATTTGTATTTTGAGAGAAAAATAGAAATATGTGATATTTGCTAGTTCCCAAAAGACATTACCCATCACTTTCACAAGATTAACTATAATCTCAGTATGAGCTATGTTATCAAATATATTGCCTGTTCATCATAATATTCCATATCAACAATTATTAATAAGTAGTAGCACAATTAAGTAACAAACTTCTTTTTGCAGAAAAGTTGGAATGATAAGGTTTCATAAGTTGGATCTCATTCTCATTATGAAATTAATATCAGAAAAGTATGCAGTTTTTAAAAAATATGTATTTTCCCATGAAGTACTTATTTCCAATAATAAAAGTATCATTTTAGTTTTTGTGAATATTGAACATTTTATATTTTCAAAGATAAATACAATTTTTATTCTCTGCCTTTAGTGGGAAAAAGTTCAAGTAAATTTATAAACTACATATTATACACAGACATGTATGCAGACACATATTTTGATATCTTTAACATGTATTTTCTGAAATGAATGTATTCTATGATCATCTAAGAAAAATAATTTGATTTACAAAAGTGTCCCTGGAAGTGGTAACTTGGGCTACCACTACCATCATGCTGTTTCAGGATATACCTGGCTCACAAACAATTAAAACGCTTCGTCAGATAATAAAACGCCTTGACTCTAGGGTCAGGCTTATTCATCAAGATTGAAAATATGAAGAATGACAAAAGGAGTCTTAAATTTAATTTTAGATTCACAAAGGGTCACTGTCATTAAGAACCATTCACAACCTAAGGTTGAATTTTCTGTTTTACTATATTGGTAGTTTTTTGCTGCCAATCGGTGTTATGAAATATGACCACATCAATGCTAAAGGAGAGATCTTACCATTCATCAGGTGAAATCAAATTGCATGAGAAGTTCTCACATTGGGGGGGAGTGCAGAATTGTCCTCCAACTGCCATGTTTTAAGGACCCTCTTGATTAAGGTCTTCAATATCTTTTGAAAAGAAATTTCAAACAAAAACTTTCAAATAGCACTGCATTGAAGTCACACACAAAAACAGGTGAATTTGAAAGTCATAGATACAACAGATTGAAGGATTCAATATTTAACACTAATTCACCCTTCCCAAAACAGTGTTCTTACAGTGGAATTGTGTGACAAACAACAAATAGCAATGTTTCCTTTATAAACTCCTGTGTTCTCTTCCAGGAACAAGCTGCTAAAATGAATTTGGCTAAGCATTTGATGATATGGGAGTCCGGCTTGTAATAGGACTGTCTTTTAAAAGAGCATGTTGTACTTATAAGACATGTGTCAGCTTCTAAATGAGTCCTGAAAAACTGCCATTTTGATTCAAAATTCATGTATTCAGTAAATATAATTGGGAAAATTACATGCAATATGATTTTTCATCACTAAACACAGGTCACGAGATAAAAAAATACTGAATTACTAAATTACTATCTAACAATGTTCCCTCACACTTAATACTAAATATGAGTAGCCAAAAAAGAATGAAGATATCCCCACTAAAAACAGAGAGAAAAAATTGAACACTGAATATACCTACACTCAATGCAGTCATTGTGGGTTAGAGATGTGAGATAGATCTTGCTCTTCTGACACACATTTTGTGAAGCGTTCTGTAGTTATCTTGTAAAAGTTAAAGTCTCTTCTTTGCACAGCCAAATACCAAAATTAGTTACAAGTACATTTTTTACAAAACAACAAAATAACTTGAAGAAGAAAATACTTGGTTTCTGTTTTTACATGTAAGTATCAAAATGATAAACCTTACTATTTCCACAGCATTGCTTGCTAAATAAGCCCATAAAAATGCCACATTGTTTTGGTGGTTGACCTAAATTAAAGGTCTTACAGTGATATTTAAATGTCACATTAAAATAGCATTGGTTTGGGGGGGGTGGCGCAGTTGGTATAGTGGTTAAGGTGATGGATTCCCACATGGCTGACCATGGTTTGAGTCCCAGAAAATCTGAGAGGAGAATGGAGAAGAAGGTATTGTGGCATGGCCGTCCCTGCTTGGGGTAGGGGGAGATGGTTTCTTGCTTTCTGTCTCTCTGTCTCTCCGAAAGGAAGGAAGAGCATTGGTCTGAACCTATGGCCTAGTGATAAGGGAGTAAGATCACAAATGACTGACTATAATTCAAATGCTAGCCCAGGCAGTTTGAAAAACACACCTGGTGCATGCATGTGTGCACCTAAAATCCCAATAGAATGGATACATGGAGGAGAAAGGATTGTAGTGTGACCATATCCCATTGAAAGGGGCTTTCTCCCTCTCCTCTGTCTCTTTCTGGTGAATACGTTTATCCTCAATAGTTAAAAATATATCATCACACTTTGAGAAAAAAAATTAAAGTTGCAAAAATTTCAAAATAAATCAGAAACCAATAAATAGTTGGCATTCAGAAGTACCTTAAAGAAATAATGTTGAGCCAGCCTATAGCCTGGTGGTTAAAGCAACTGGATCCATCATGGCCAGCTAGGCAATTCTAGTCTCAAACTGGCAGCTTGAAAAACATGCTGGGCCAGTGTGCATATATCCCCAAAAATCTCAAAAAGAGAGAGAAATAGAGGAGAAGGGATTGTGACATGACCGTGCCCCATGAAGGGTCCTTTCCCACTTTCCTTTTGTCTCTCTTTTTCTCCAAAGAACTCACATTCCCTCTACCAATTTTTTAAAAGATAATGTAAAGAAGACATAGGACAGCTATTTCAGTGTCTTATGTCCTATATCCATTTATTAAGTGGGAAAAATGGCTGGCATATCCCAATGTATTGAATGTAAAAAGCCAAAATTAAGTGAATGAATATTCTACATTTCCTTAAAGCATAGGGTTCAGAAACATAAATAACCATAGGCATTGTTAGTAAAAAATGTACTAATAAAATCCTAGTATTCCAAAACGCAGCAGAGACCTGTACAGATTATGATCTCATGAACTCTACATGAGAGCAAAAGGAAGGCCAAATATTGGCAAGGATATTTTGATAGAGAGTATGGGCACTGTGCTGAAGTTCTGAAAGTTGTTGTTGTGACCATGTAGTGGGACCAATTTGCAAAAGCAAGGATTATTCCAAACTGTTTCTGAAAAGAATTGGTGTGATCTACTGTTTTCAGTTTTTCTAATTTTAAGAATCATCTAGCAGTCTTGTTAAAAATACAGATTCCTGGGACCAGTAGTTGGCATAATGGCTATGTCACTGGACACCCATGTAGTCAACCACAGTTCAAGGGCAGACCTGGTGGCTTAAACTCACACTGGGCACGTGTGCGTGCATGCCCAAGATCCCGAGAGGAGAATAAAGAAGAAGGAATTGCGGTGTGGCCATCCCCCCTGGGGGGTAATTTCTCGCTTTCTGTCTCTCTCTCTCTCTGTCTCTCTCTGTCTTTCTGGTGAGTGCACGTGCCCTCTAGCCAAAAAAACAAACAAAAAACTCTCAAAAAATACAGATTCCTGACAATATTCACCATGTTCTGATTCCAATTCAGTATGATTGAGATGGTGTGGAGGAGTGGGGCCTAAGGAAGGACATTTACAGAAACAGAGCATTGTCCAGACGGGGAGGTAGTGTTGTTACATTTTAATCAACTGGACCAGTGAGAAATGTTCACATATTGAAATGTTCACTTTGTAAGCTAAATAATTCAATTGAATGTATAAAAAATGGAATAAATAAGTAGATAAAATTCAAAAACAGAGATGGTGCCATAATTTGTATTCTTGTGAAGAGTCTTAAATAAGGTAGGTTTGGGAAACCCTTTACTATTCTCTTTAATTATTCGATCTTGCACCAACACAGCCTGACAGTTCATCATTTAGTATTAAATAAAGCCACTCTTACTCAAGCAAGTAAGATCTAAGCGAGAACAGATTTTATGTAATTTTAATGGGCACTGGCCAAAACATAGCCTGGTTAATTTTTGTCATTTGCTTTCTCAAATAGTCTATTGCTATTATTTTGCTAGTGATAATGCTAATAAAAATAGGTTACTGTGGGAACCAGCAGTTAGCGTAATGGCTATGTCGCTGGACTCCCACGTAGTCGACCGTGGTTCATGTCCCGGACCCGGTGGCTTAAAACTCACGCCGGGCGTGTGTGCGTGCGTGCCCAAGATCCCGAGAGGAGAATGGAGGAGAAGGGATTGCGGCGTGACCATCCCCCCTGGGGGGTGATTTCTCGCTTTCTGCTCTATGTCTCTCCTCTGTCTGTCTGGCGAGCGCACGCGCCCTACAGTGAAAATCTCTCAAAAAAAAAAAAATAGGTTACTGTGATAGCATGTTTTCATTCTGTTATTACATAGATACATTTTTATTTAAATAAAATAAAGAGATACATTGTTATTATACCTCTAGTCTTTATCCCAATTTCACAAATCTTCTCCAAACCAACAACTTAATAATTCTCAATGTATACCACTAATTAAGGTATAAATGCCTTTCAGTTTTTTGTTGAAGTTCCTCAGCTGTCTCATACTGAGACCTGAAGGTATGTACATTTTCATTTTAATGAAGTCATTTTCTTCTCTTTATTTTTATATATTTATTTTATTTATTTATTTTTTTTGCCATACTGTGTGTGCACTTGTGCAGAGAGACAGAGGGAAAGTGAGAAATCAACTCCCTCATGCCACGATCCCTTTTCCTCCTGGGATTTTGGGCGTGCATGTATATATACCCAGAATTATTTTCAGGCCACCTGGACCACCAGGAACAGGACTTGAATCACAGTCACCCATGTGGGATTTTAGCAATTTAAACACCACACCAACTACTGACCTTGAAGCAACTTTTAAATTAAAAAAGAAAAAGCTCAGAAAACAGTATTTTGCTTTCTGTAGAGGCAAATAGTCCTCAATATAAGTAATTATTTTCATTATTATTAAAGTATTTTATACTGAGTAGTCCTCTGAGTATATTGGTTGGCCCTGTTAAATTTTCAAAAGGATGCCAATTTTCCCAGTTCTTCTTTGCTCCTGAAATGTGTAAATTGGCCCTTATTTCAAAGATTGATCTTCAACCTTCTGCTACCAAATCTCATCAAAAAAACAACAAAAATGTTGCCTTAGATAAGAAGGTTGTATATTTCATTAATCCTTCAAGTGACATAAAGTTCTTCCTTGAATCAGTGAGCTGGACCACCAAAACCCTATACAGTTGAACTATATAAACTTTATTCTTCATGCTGTCTATTGTTTCATTAGACATTAGTGAACAACACAATGAGTCAGCTTCATAGAGTTGCCCACCACATTGAGTTATTCATTAATTATAAGACTCTGGCTTTATCAAAGGATCAGAGAACAGCACATTACTAATTTTTTTTTGAGAGAGAGATTTTGTTGTTATAGGGCTTGTGCACTTACCAGAGAGACAGAAAGTGAGAAATCACCCCACAACCCCTTCTCCTTCAGTCAACTCTTGGGACTTTAGGCATGAAAGCACACATGCCCAGCGTGAATTTTAATCCACCAAGTCCAGGACTCGAACTTGTCAGAACCATGGGAGTCCAGTGACATAATCATTATGACATCTGCTGGTCTCATATTACCATTTTTGTTTCATGAATACATTGTTGAAAACATGACCTATCCTATTTTTTTTTTTAATAAGGTAGATTTTTGTTTTAGGGCATGTGCACTTGCCAGAGAGACAAAGAGAGACAGGCAGACAAATTAATTTTTCATGAATCTTAATGCCCAATTCAAAGCTCAAATGTGAACAGTTAAATGAAATAATTAAGTTCATTCTAATGGAATATACCCATATATACACTCACATACACATTGACTCTAGTTTTCTTTTTTAAAACTCTTACATACTGGGGCCAGCAGGTGGTTAAGGCGCTAGGACTTCCACATGGCCAAATGTGGTTCCAGTCCCAGACCTGGTTACTTGAAACTCATGCTAGGTGCTCAAAATCCCAAAAGGAGAATAGAAAGGGAACTGTGACATGGCCATCCCTCCTGGGGATGATTTCTCACTTTCCTTCTCTTTGTCTCTGTCTCTCTCTCTTTCCAGCAAGTGCACACACTCCAAGGCAAAACATTTAAAATATAAAATAAAATAAAATAAAACCTCTTAAATACTAAAATGAAATAAAAATGTTGATCTCAGTTCTTTTATTCTATTTATCATTTTTATATTTTTTAAAATTATCTATTTCATAAAACAAAGAAGAATGTTCTACTTCTAATACTACTTCTACTACTAGAGATGCTCTATTTACTGAGAATTACTTTTAGCTCAGTTATCACATAAGATAGCTGTGAGTTTTTGTGTATTGCTTATGAAACAATTGAAGTTCAGCAGAGCTAAGTAATTGATCCACAGTTTCACACTCATAAATGCAGATTCTGGTTTTGAAGCTAGTTTTCATGTAATTACATACACTTAATCACTACAGTATGTTGTAAATATATCAAACATTGTAATAGTCAAGAAACTATCAATTTTAACAATGTACTGATTTGGAACCTTAGATAATTGATACATATTTGTCTTTGTTTTTCATTGTTAATCGTGATATTTGTGTCTTACAAATACGACTTAAGATTCACTCTATTGCTTAGAGGTCATGCCTTTTTCTACCTTTTTTACTTTGTAGTATAACAATTTGGGGACCTGACTCACAGTTGTAAGTGAAGGAATTGTCCAAAATTGGTCAACTTAAAAATAATTCAAAAAAACCTACCCGTTAAACAAAAAGAAATTATTCTCATGTTACTTAGCTATTCTAGACTGAAACTTAATACTCACAGTCTGCCTCACTGTTGCTCCCCTGGTCACTGACAAACTCATACTGTGTTAGGTTCCAAATCAAATGACTGAGAGAAATGCTAGAAATTATATATTGTGAGTCTACCATGCTTGAGTCCCTTCAGATCCTAACGTGTAATTTGAAGCTGCCACATACAAGAAGAGCACTCTAGTATCTCATCTTTTATATAACGTTTATTTCTTTGCAATATTCTTCTTTTGAAAAATGGATGTGAGAATGACAAGTAGAAAGTGCCTGCCTACATTTCCTGTCAGTGGTAAGCATAAATTAGGCTGTGGATTCTTGGAATACTGCCATGCAGACAGGTGGTTCTCTACATTTTTATTCAGAGCTCATATTTCTAAGTGCTGAGAAACCACAATGATAGATGACATAAAATGCATGGCTAGATACTCAAGGAATTAGTTCAAGTCAAGTATTCATCAATTCTATCTTCTAACATTTGCTCTTTGGAGTTAGGAAGTAGATACTCAGATGCCCTCGTCTATCAAGTCATGGCATGTTAGACCTCAAGGCTTTGTACAGAATTTTCTATAAGACCTGTTCCTCATTTCCATAGGGAAGTGAAGGCTGTTCTTTAAATACAAACCATAAAGACTGCCAATTTAGAACAGTTTTCTTAACCTATTTATTAGGTTAAGAAAAGTGAGACAGAAACCAGTTTTTAACCTTGCTTGCATGACGCACACAAACTGAAAATGTACTTTACTGCTTTACACATATAATTTGATAGACAAAGTTGCAATGGTCTTTAATAGTTATTTTGATTGCTATAAAAGTGAATCAAGATTATGCAAATTCTATATATACTTGCATTGTACAAGCTAAAAATCACTACCTATCATTCTTTTTTCTTTCTTTCTTCTGTAAGTGAGAGAGACACAGAGAAAAAGAGACAAAGACAGAGAGACAGGCACTCCCAGCAGGGTTCTCATGCTGCCATCCACTCCCAGATGTGGGTACGTGTGCCCGTCATGTTCAGGGAGGTCTCCAGATGTGAGCTCTGAACTTTTCCATGTGGACCACCTTCCAGAGTAATGCCTTGCAATGATGCCACCATTTGGCCCTCTACTCTCTGTCATTCTTTTAATCATTACCAAGTCATGCTGCTTTCGTAACTTCCTCCTCCAACAATTATAAATGCTGTTGATTAAATTTCCTAAGAGTTTCTTAAACATATTCTTTTCTTCTCATCACCACTGACACAGTCTTTGTTCGGGTTCATCACCTCTGGTTCACCATTGACCCCTAAACTGGGTCTAAGTCTATCCTCTTTCCATCCATGCTCCTCACTACTGACCAATTGTTACTGGTAGGAGCCATGCCTAATCATGCCTTTCCCTAATTTAGAATCCTTGATGACACCCAAAAGACTAAAAAAGGTAAATTTTAAATGCTTAGTATGCCATTGAAGCCTTTTAAATCTGCCATCTTCATACCATTCCAAACTCATCTCCCATCACTCATGCCTGCTCCTCCGTCCCAGAAATTAGCAAAATACTTTGCACTTACCAGACAACTAGTATTTGTTGAATTAATAATTGAATTGTTTTAAGACACCCTGATACATAGAAAGATTAAGTGACTTGCTCACGATTGACTTAAGATTCTATAGCTCCTCCGCAATTATTGCTCCTTCCTAAATCCATGAAACAATAAAAGAGGAATGCAATTAATTGCATTGCTCTTTGCCTAATACATCCGTTAGCTCACACTTACGAGAATCGAGTGTTAGGTTCTGGGCAAAATTTCTTCCTCCCTTCAAGAAGATGGTTTATAAAAACAGGATAAAAATGGGCCCAGTCTCAGAATCGAGTTAAGAAGTTGCTCCCATTTGCATGTCCTCTGTGAGTGCCTTCCCCCCATTTGGCTTTCACTGTACAGGCACACCTATTCGAGCCAGGTGCTGTGATTTGCCTTGCATGTGCTTCCCCTCTGGGCTATTTTCAGGGAAATTACCAGCATTCAAGTGAGGTCTTGGAGTAATGTGTGGGCTCCAAGCAACTGTGTGCTACTTTACTATGATCCCTTCTGTCTTAGACAATTTGCAATTCTATAAATTACAACATAAACATAATTTTAAAATAATTTTAATCATATGCTTCAACTCTCACAGGGAATTGTGCTGTGCTTAATGCATTTAATAAATCATTAAATAAACCAAATGGAAGTAGAATGTGATATAAATAGACTTGAAAGACTTTCCCTGGATGAAATTTAAGTTTACAAATGAGCCAAGAGACTTGACCAATGGGAAGACAGCCAAGGCCTCTTGAAGGAGGAAAAGGTAATATACAAACAGTGCATACAGTTACTGTCGAAAGGACTTCTTTTTCCCCTCACATATTTTTACAACTATTTAGTCTTCTAGATTTATGCTTTATTTTACACTGAATCTTAAAATTCTTAATGTTAACCTTTGACAGGAATCATCATAGAATAATATTTCAGGCTCACATCAGGTTAAAACAGTGAATTTTTTTCTTTCTGAATACCTTAGAGGTCTCACTTCTTCTCTTTTCTTGCCAGCATCCCTGATATTTTATACATGTACAGCTAATTAGATATAATTTCCATCCTTGCTATGCTGTGCCAATATGTGATGTAAACTAAGGCTTGTACTAATATCTCAATATTCTCTTCCTCCTTTATATCTCCATTTCTGGTTTGGTAAAAATCTAGGATATTGCAAGACCAGAAGATGGCATAAAGGTTATGTCGCTGGACTCCCACGTAGTCGACCAGGAACATACAGTCCCAAACCCGGTGGCTTAAACTCATGCCGGGCACGTGTATGTGCGTGCCCAAGATCTCAAAAGGAGAAGGAGCAGAAGGGATTGCAATGTGGCCATCCCACCTGGGGTGATTTCACTCTCTCTCTCTCTCTCTCTCTCTTTCTCTCTCTCTTTGTCGCTCTGTTTCTCTGGTGAGTGCACATACCCTATAGCAAAATTCTCTATTAAAAACAGAAGTCTGCCCTTCTGCCCCAGTAGTCATTGGAGAGCCGCAGCCATGGCTCTGCGGTATCCCATGGCCTTGGCCTCAACAAGGGCCACAAATTGACCAAGAACGTGAGCAAGCCAAGTCACATCCGCCACCGCGGGCGCCTCACCAAGCACACCAAGTTCCTGCACGACCTGATCCGGGAGGTGTGAGGCTTCGCCCCCTATGAGTGGTGCACCATAGAGCTGCTCAAGGTGTCCAGGGACAAGGGCACGCTCAAGTTCATAAAGAAGCGAGTGGGCACGCACTTTCGCACCAAGGAGCTGAGCAACGTGCTGGCCGCCATGCGGAAAGCGGCTGCCAAGAAGGACTGGGCCCGACCCGTGCCAGTAAATGGACTTAACCCACCCTCCCCAATAAAATAAAATAAAATAAAATAAAATAAAATAAAAAGTCTAGGATATTGCTAATTATTTTAATGAGTATTATGAGTATTTTTAACAATATCACTTTCAGTTATTTAAAATATGTATATATTCCATAGGATCATCAAGTAACATGGCAGTTAAGGCAGCTAGATCCCACGTGGCTGATGATTTGGTTCAAGTCCTGGACCTGATGGCTTGAAAATCGTGTTGGGCATGTGCACAAGCTTGTCCAAAATCTTGAGAAGAAAATGGAAGAGAAGGGATTACGGCATGGTCATACCCTCACCCAGGGGGTGAGTGATTTCTCACTTTCCCTCTCTCTCTCACTCTCTCTCTCTGGTGAGAATATATGCCCTAAAGCAGAAAAAAAATGTTTAATTTAAAAAATACGCACACACAAAATGCAGCAACTTATGATAAGAACAAAATTTTAAAAAATAAAAGAATAGTTTACTCTTATGGACAGAGGAGATTTAACCAATTTTTCTCTTATGTAATTAAATGGTATTGTCATATTGATAAAGTACTGAGTGGACAACAGTATTTGATGAAGAGCGAGATGGTATACAAAGAAAAATGTTCATTCTCTGATATGCTTTTTGAGTCAAAATATTGCAATTTCCCTTGTGTTTGGAATTCTAAGGCCTTATGCTGGCTCAAATACAAACTGGTTCTTAGAAAGCCACCTATTCTCCACTTGCTTTCAATATTTTTTTCCTAAAAATATTTAGTATTTTAAGTTTATTTCTTTCTTCTGGAAGACAAGGAGAAAGAGAGAGAGAGAGAGAGATCCATCACTAGGGTCTTAATGCCACAATCCTATCCCCAGCCAGCCCAGATCACAGGCATGGGTGCCCGTGCATGGTGTGAACAGGGAGACCCCAAGATGCGAACTTGAGACATCCCTAGACGGCCTCAGCACTAAAAAGCAATGCCTTCCTACTGCCTCATTGCAGCTGTCCCTAACCTTCAATATCTTAACCTGAAAACTTAATTAAATGGGTCATATTGGACCATTTTATTTGTAAATGTTCTCTAAAGCCCCTTTTACTTGTAGCATTCTGCAATTTCATTACACTTTTTAGGACATTATCATTTCTTACTGCCACTGTGATAATTTTTATACTTGTCAGGAATGTCTTATTTTGTTTATGGCTCAATGTTAAATGCATATTTTCTTTGCTTAGATCTTTAGAGAGCATAACATGTTTCTGTTGTTCAGAAGGAAGAGCACAAATATAGAGGGACAGGATACATCATAGAATCTCTTATAATTATTATGACTTTTTTTTTTGAGAGGTTTTTGCAATAGGGCATGTGTGCTCGACAGCGAGAGACAGAAAGCGAGAAATCAGCCCCCAGGGGGTATGGCCACACCACAATCCCTTCTCCTCTCGGGATCTTGGGCACGCACGCACATGTGCCCGGCGTGAGTTTTAAGCCACCGGGTCCGGGATGCAAACCGTGGTGGACTACATGGGAGTCCAGCGACATAGCCGTTACATTAACTGCTGGTCCCATGTGCTTTTTTTTTTTATGACATACTTGAGCACAGGGATCTGAAACCTTTATTTCCAGTTGCTACAGAGACCAAATACCGAGAGCAAAGATGTATTATATTTAGGACTTTTAAGAGAACACATTTAAAAAAAATTATAATGTTCATACTTAATATGTATGTAGTACTTACCTCTAAAAGACTGAGTGCTTTAAAAAATGCTCTAAATAATAGGAATACATCTATCAATATGGTGGAAATCAGCACCAAGAGAGCTTTTTGATTGTCTAAGAACAGCAATTGAATCCAACTGCTTTCCACTGTGTAATAAGGAAAATATTATTTAGTATAAAATATCTCAAGATGTCTGCCCAGCCCACATTCCCTCCTTTGAGAAGGTCTATTCACTGTGCCTTACCAATCATTTTGTACTTTGCTCTCTGCCAGAGCTGGTTGGATTGAAAGTGGAAACTCTTATTTTTGCATAGTAAGTCCCTTGACTGAGTTGTGATGATCAATATTGCCAGTAAGGTAAAGAGATAATAACCAGTGGTCAGTGATACCTAAGCTGGGAGGCCATGTCACCGAGAAATGGGTGCCATATGCAACCTGAAGAACCAAGAGAGAGAGAAAGGAAGGGAAGGCGTGAAACAGACATAAATAAAGAATAGGAAAATTATAGTGAGAGACAGATTGAGAGAAAGATATGGAGTGAAAGAAAGGCAGAGAGAGAGAAAAAAAAAAGAGAGAGAGAGACAGCACTATATTCCCACCCTAGGGTTGTGTTAAAAAAATTCTACATCCCAATAAATTCTCTTTAACACAATTTTGAGTTGACTTTTATTTCTCCTAACAAATCATACCAGAAGATCTAATGACTCTCAGTTCAGACCATGGTTCTGTCCTTAAATCCTCTTTTACCCAATGTGGCATTTATTAACTTCCATCAATATCTGCAAAGCACATATGGGGGTTGCAGTAGGCATAAAATGATCAGATATTTCCACAAATGACAGATCTGTTTCAATTATTTAAAGTGTTTTCCTCCCTCGAGAAAAGAACAATGTCCTTCCCAGTCAATTTTAAAAGAGAAAAAGAAGCCAAAGAGTGATTTTACCAGATCCTGGGTTTTCCTTTTCTATATTCTCTTTACAGACAGTAATCCTTTAGTCTTCTAATTGCTATTAAACAGGCTCCATTATGAAAAAGCAATGAAAACTACAACTGATTCCTAAGAGTTTCTGTTAGCTCTGATTATTTGCTAAGTCTGGGAAAGCACAAAACTACTTTAAAATGCATTTTGCTTTATACATTTTAATAAACTAACATGGGAAAGGTTTACCCTGCCTTGATTTTGAAAAAGTCAGAGTTACTTCTGACATCAACAAATGATCTCTTAATTTTAAATCCTTTTTCTGCATATGTAGGTTATATATGTATTAGCATAGGACATCAATTAGAAAATAACCTGTATGAATGACAAAGAGAAAAAGGGAATTGATAATAGAATTTTCCCTTTGCACAATCGAGAGAACTGGTTGAGCAGTCTTTGGAAGACCACTAGCTCTGTCTCTGATGTCTGCAGGGTAGGCAGCCAGTAAGGAAACATGGAGTGAGTGGAAGATGGCAAAGGTTGAAAACTGGAACCCACGTCAGTCTCTCACAGCCTCCATTTCAAAGATGTGGGTACCCTGTGATAGAAACTGGTTTATAAGAGTTTTTGTTACCTCTTATTGTTTCCTCAGCCCAACAGAGCACAAGCCTACTTATAAATGCTTTTTGCATCAGAGATTTTAATAGACTAGCATGGGAGAAGCTGATGCTCTTTATGACAAAGCTCAGCCTGCACCTTGCTCAGGAGTCAGAAGCTGATGATACTGGCAGGCCCACCCTTACACTATGCCAGGAGGATGAGCCAGCAGATGGACAGCAACATGGAAGAGCTGCCCACAGAGCAGTGCCCTGATCTGACCTTTCAAGCAGAAAAGAACAAGCCTTTTACTTCTCTTCCATCAACCCAAACTCATGCGCTATGTTTCTTGTATCTTACATTAACCTGGAAGTAGGCAGGCAGGGAACAGGGAAAATATATTTCCTGATGAGCTAACTGGACATAAGGCAAATATACCACACTGTGATCCTTTATTCAATGAAAAACCAATAATGCCCAAATCTTATCTTCTTCAATGATCTGACAAGTTAATCCTTTGGGTTAAAACAAGAAAAATTTAACACAATCAAGTTTCAAGTTTAGTTTCCCTTTGTTTTTTGTTTGTTTGTTTGTTTGTCTTAACACAATCAAATTTCAAGTTTAGTTTCCCTTTGGTTTTTTTGTTTGTTTGTTTGTTTGTTTTTTTCTCATTAGGAACACAGTCCTTTGTACATTGTAATAACTCAAAATTTGAGTTGAACTAAGTTAAATTAAATGTAATTGGGTACGTCCCAACTTATACCTCATATGTGACCAAATCCCTTGTTATCTGTGTCAGTATCTCTTGACCAACAGGGTGAACCCCACATTTGTTTTCCATTGACTTTCTCTTCCCAGCTCTTTAGTGAGTGATTGCCAGTAACCATGTACAACACAGCACAACCTATAAGCAGTTCCCATGACTCTAAATTTTTTCAAATTATAAAAAATGGGTATCCAATAACAAATAGCTTGGACTTATAAAGTATTGGTTTAATAAATATTATGTCATTGAAGTTGTTGCATTGCACTTTTTTGAAGGCATAAACATAGCACTTATTTTATTATATTTTGCATGTTGGTTATTTGTGATACTTTTCTAGGTTGCACAATTTATTTTTATATAAGATAAATTGACTTGTTCCTTATTAGTGGAACTCTGCTTTTTCCAGCACAGTTTCTTAATATTTGAGAAGCCATAGAATCTTATGACAGTGTGTAAAAGTTATGCTATCGTTTCTCTAAGTAGACAAACATTATGTACAATTTTAGAGGAGTCAGGGACCCTCTCTAGTTCGTGAACAGATTCTCCTAAAACCTAATATATGCCAGATTAAGAAATCCTAATCTTGTTTAATGATAATGGTTTTCTAAGATATGAATTCAAATGTATCATTTACATTGAAGTCCCCTGGTCAGAGTGGGAAATCCTTATGTAGGTCGAACATCCCTAACCAGAAAAATCCAAAATGCTCCAAAATTTGAAATTTTTTGAGCACCAACCTGACACAATAAGTAAAAAATTCTACACCTGACCTCATGTAATGAGCAATAGTCAAAATATTAAAATACAAAAATATTCTATAAAATCATCTTCAGGCAGTGTGAATAAGGTAAATAAGAAAGAAATACAAATGAATTTCATGAGACTTGGGTCACTCCTCCAGATAGCTCATTATGTATATGCAAATATACAAAAATCAGAAAAAATTCAAAACCCAAAACACTTCTGGCCTTAAGCATTTTGGGTTAGGAACACTCAACCTGTATCACATTTTTAAAAAATCTCGTGAGTCTCTAATGGGCAGTGACTCTGTCTTTCTGACACTGTTTTAGGGTTTAAAGTCTGCCTTTTTTATACAAACTGCATTTTATTTATTTTCCGTACCATTTGGCCCATCCACCTAGTGTTCAAACACAGTGTTTTGTGTTTAATTGATGTTCAACTCGTGTGTTCTATATTTTAAATTATGACATATTATGTGGCTATTGTAGTACTCTTCTTTATGAAAACATTCTCAATTTTTTTATTTTGTACTTTGACCAGTAAGAGGGGCATGGCTCTGACATAAAGCTCCACGATGCTAGAATCAAACAGGAAGGAAGGTCCTGGGTTCACATTCCAAGGCCTCCGTGTGTGTGCTGGGTGTGCACACAAACCCATGATCCTGTCTGGCTTGAGGCTGAGAGTGGATCACGGCATGAAGACCCTGCTGGAAGGATCTCCCAGCTCAGAAGTCTTAATAAATAAATAAACTTTTAAAACTGTTCCTAGCCATACTTTTTTCACTTGACTTGTGGAACTCAAAAGATATTTTCATTCTTTGTGATGTTGACCTAACAGCAAGGTTTGGGTACTTTAGACGATTCCCAACTAAGGAAGAGGATTTTTTTGTTTTTTGTTTTGTTTTTGTTTTGTTTTTAATAATGGAGTCCAGTTGCTTTTGGAAAGTAGATTCCCATTGGAAAAAAAAAAAAAACAATTTTGCATAGAGAATTTTGCGCAGCCTACAAACATCTGAATAGATTGCCCATTGTCTAAATCACAAGGCAAGATTCTGATTTCTAATTTGTTCTGGCATGAAATTCGGTGCAACATCTGTTTTGCACATGCTTTACCTTTTTACCCCTTTCTGTCATTACTTTCATTTTTTACTCAAAGAAGTCCAACTCCAGATGTTTTGAGATTGTGATTCTTATTGTTAAAGATAGGAATGTTAAAAACCAGTTTACTGTGCTCAAAACAGTAAATATTATCAAGGTGAGAAAAATCAATAGGTTATATATAGTAATTTATAGAGTCCAGTATCTAAATCTGCCTCGTAAATATTATCAAGGTGAGAAAAATAAATAGGTTATATACAATAATTTATAGAGTCCAGTATCTAAATCTGCCTTAACATTAACATTGGTTGGAAAAATACAAGACACTGCTCAAGTGTTACTATGCTCTCCTGACATAGCTCTGTGGTCTAGACTGATGGCATTCGTACACATCAGACAATATGGCACCATGCCATCCTGCATGTGTACTGCTTTGGGGTTAGTCAGAGCTTTTTTCCCCTAAATTCTATCCAAGTGAAGTCTAACTCTCAGAAAAATGAGGATCAGGGAATGAGTTGAGGGACTTATGCTGAAATGTTGCATCCAGAAAAAGGTAACCTCCTAGCAAAATAGAATGTGTTAGGATAGAAGAGAGCAAAGTAAAATAGAATGTGTTAGGATAGAAGAGAGCAATATATTCTGAAAACTTCCCTAACTCTGTTTTTGCTCCCTTCCCTTTCTTCTGCAACTGGATTTCTAACTGATAAGCAAGTTTTTTTTGGAGAGGTTTTTGTTTTTTGTTTTTGTTTGTTTGTTTTCCGCTATAGGGAGCGTGCGCTCGCCAGACAGACAGAGAGAGACATAGAGACAGAAAGCGAGAAATCACCCCCCAGGGGGGATGGTCATGCTGCAATCCCTTCTCCTCCATTCTCCTCTCGGGATCTTGGGCATGCACGCATACACGCCCGGCTTGAGTTCTAAGCCACCAGGTCCAGGACGCAAACCGCGGTCGACTACATGGGAGTCCAGCGACATAGCCATTACGCTAACTGCTGGTTCCCCTGCTAAGCAAGTTTTTAAGTTCTTTGTCTAACAGGTTCTTTTTTTCAGGAAAGGTTTCGGCTATAGGGCATGTGCTCTCGCCAGAAAGACAGTGAGAGGCAGACAGAAAGCAAGAAATGACCCCCCTGGGGGAATGGCCATGCTGCAGTCCCTTCTCCTCCATTCTCCTCTGGGGATCTTGGGCACGCACATGTGCCCCGCATGAGTTTTAAGCTACTGGGTCCAGGACTCCAACCAACAGCGATCGACAACCACCAGCTGATGGTCCCATGTTTCAGAGATTCTTAGAAGATTCTCTTTCTTTACTTCCTAAGCAATTCTGCTGGGTGTTTAGGAGAGGAAAGAAACAGTATGTCACATGGAGAAAACTAAGAAGGGCAGGAGAGATTCTCTGGGATTGGATGGTGGGTAGAAAGAACCATGGGAGGTCACTTGAGAGTGTATGTTGGGGGGGCAGGGGTTACCTATAGAATCAGAGGTCATGTACACAAGACATCACTATGTGAAAACAACTATCACCAGCAGTATCCATAAAGAATGAAAATAAATGTCAGGAAATTAAAGGAACTTGTATCGAAATGACTTGCTCTTTTTCTGGTCTGTATCACTGAAATTTTTAAGAGCATTGCTTTCTTTTTTAAGAAACATATTCACAGAACAAATATGATAGCCTCATTTAGCTCTATTTTTCAAAAAGAGGATGATTAGAAGTGGGCCAGTTGGAGCCAGATAATTTAGATGCCGCAAGCTGTCTTTCTCCTAATTACTGCATGAATACAATTCAACACCATTATATGGTAACTTTAAATATCCCCACACATGCTAAAGCATGCCTTGAAGTGTAATCTTCTATGTAAAATAATGCTAGACACTACAATAAAAAAAGCCAAACATGTGTTAAAATACAAGGTGAAAATTAATAAGAAAGAATTCTCTGAGTAAGTTTTTAACATATTCAATACTATGCAGTTGGGACAATTGATCAAACTTCTGGCTTTACTGTGCATATATAATTGAAATTTCTAATTTGGGAGATGTCACTTCAAACAATTTTTCAATTGTTCAATTATTTGAGAAATCCCAGCAACTGAAAACATAAATTCTGTGGTAGGTGAGGAATCACTTAAGAAGAAAAACAACCTGATACCCATTGCTGTGATTTGGATGAACTATCCCTTGCTAGGCCATTTTCAAAAATAACATTCAGAAAGGATAAATTGTTTTGATAGTATTCATTTTCCAAAACAGTAACTAGAAAAAATGAAAAGCTTGCTAAATCTTCCTAATTATGTCGTCACATGAATTTTTAATAAGGGGCTCAGTAATTGCTAACTCTGAAGTAGCAGAGTACACAAACCCATTTATTTTTGTTTAAACACACACACAGCTGTCCCCTTGAGAGCCTTCAGGAGGCAAAGTTTCATGATTCACCAATGTGGGAAGTTTCCAGCACTTAAGGTTTACACACAGAAAATTTTTCCACCACTTGTTCTTTACACTTAGTAGTGAATAGCTAAATTTGGAAATGCTGTGTCCTCTTTATTAAAAAACATAGTATCACACTTTGTAGTCTAAAGACTTCTTTTATATTCAGCAAATTTCTGAAACCCACAGTGTAAAACTGGGTGTTAAAAAAAAAAATCTACAACAGCCAACTATTGCATCTTTTAAGTAGTTTAAAAGAAAATAAACTTCCAGAGAAATCGTGGATTTTTTTCTTTGCCAGCTTAAACCTACATTACTCTATCAAGGTCAGGATATTTTACTTTGAATGAGTTCAGAGTTATGCCCTGGAAAGTGAACAAGATATGAGCAAAACTGTAAATAAAGAGAGAGTTTCTCTACCACAAATGGAAATGTTGGGATTTTACCTATTTTATATGGCAAATGATGATATTTTCACCTAATACTCTGGCAGGCAAAGACACGGGCAAAGAACAGGCAGCATCTTGGGAGGAGGAGGGTTACATCAACCCTTTCAGTTCCTCTAGTCACACACTCTGAGCCTCATCTTCTCACCTATAGGATAGAGATTATACTGATTATCAAAAACTTGATGTGAAGATTTAATAATAATGCTATGTCTGGAAAATATATAGTCCAGTGTCTGGCACAGGGTCCTTGATAACTTTGATATTACTTTATTACTAAGAAGATAATGATGGAAGTGCTGGTCCAACTTCTTCAGATTCCTTTTGATTTGTTTGGATACATTGCTTTCACTACCAAAAGCCACACATATGATAGTTCTTCAGCTCCTTCTCTCAGGATGCCACAACCTACTATTCCTACCTAGACAGAACTGAAAGTACCTGGAGATTTATACCTGAAACCACTCACTGACTTTGTGAGGGTATAAATACCCCAGCTCCCAGTACTGGCCAGGGCAGTATCTGAAGTGTCGCCTGCTTACCTCCAGAGCTTTTTCATCTCTCTCTGGTTTCCCTTTCTTTTTTTTGTCAGGGCATTTCCTCTGCAAAGTTCTTTTCCAGAAATATTCATCTAAGCATTTGCTTCTGGGAAACTTAATCTAAGGTAGTGGTGAAGAAAAAGGTAGAGAAGAAGAGTTTAATTTCCAAGTCACACTCACCTGTATCACAGGTGCCCAAATATTTGGTTGAAGATTGTTTCTGGGTGTGTCTATGAATGTGTTCCTGAATGAGATTAACATTGGGTCAGTAGACTTAGTAAAGCAGACTGCCCTCGCCAGCACGGGCATTATCCATTTCTTAAAGCCCTGATAGAACAAAAGGTTCAGGAAGAGTCAATACTCTCTCTCTGCCTAAAGATCTTTGACCTGAACAAGTCTTCTACTGCCTTACAACTTGTACTTTAACTTACACTTTGGGCTGTCCTGGAACACAGACCTTCAAACTGCAGGTCTTGGGACTTTTCAACCTCCATAACTACGTGAGCCAATTCCTTGTAATGCATGTCTGTGTCTCTCATGGATGTATACATTCACCATTCTTGATAGATACATAGAGAGGCTAACTCTGTTCCTCTGGAAAACACTGACTAATACTGTAGAAGATTCAGAAATGAAGACATTTCTAACATTCTTCACTTCCCTAGAATCTGAGTAAGAACAACGAGTTGGGGGCAATTAGTTTGAATAAAGAGTATTTCTGTGGCAGCTAATGGATTAAGGACTAGCCCTGATCTTTCTTCCCAAGGAAAATTAAATGAAAATTAAAGGAAAATTAAATGAAAATTAAATTAAAGGAAAAATAAATATGGATCAGAGGATTCACATTGCTTCTTGTTGGATTTCCAGTGTATTCAATCACTATTTATTCTGAAACATTTCCCTGTATTAATCTAGAATCCTGCACCTGTGAGATGCCTAGGATCAGAGACCATGTGGGCTACCTGTGAATCTCCTACTCTCATTGAATGTTTGATGTGTAAATTATTGGCTCAGCAAATTAATAGAATAAAATTCACAGAGTCACCTCACCAAAGTCATATTTGACCATATTTTTATAAAACATTTCTTTTAGGAAATAAAAACTATGGAGTCAGTCAATTGCTCGATGGTTAAGGCAGCTGGATTCCACATGGCCAATCATATAGTTAGAGTCTCAGACCTGAAGGCTGAAAAGCATACCTGGTGGTTATGAGTATGTGTTTCCAGAATCCTAAAAGGAGAATGGAGGAGAAAAGGAAGAAGAGGTTGCACACGTGCATTCTATAACAAATTATGAAGGAAAAAAAGAAAAGAAATACATAAAGGAAAAAAAGAGACTACATAGTACAATAAAAAAAACAGGGCACCAGGAGTTAGGAGCCTTGAGTCGGAGGAAAAAAAGAGACTACATAGGACCATAAAAAGAACAGGGCACCAGGAGTTAGGAGCCTTGAGTCCTGACCATTGTGTCATTGCTGCCAGCTTATCTGACTATGTACAACTTGCTCTATTTTTTAGTTTCAATATTCTCATTAAAATACTTAAGTATTTTAATTTCTAATGTTATATGAGCTTTAATATAATGTTTGTTACTAGGGAAACACAGCTTTGCAAGTGTAGAAGTCACAATTTTTCTATGCAAATTTTTATAGAAAGTTTAGAGTGATGAATTTTGAAGCCCCCTTTCAGATTACAAAATAATGAACTCAAAACTAGGTAAAAATGTGAATGATAAAAGAAATCACAACAAACTATAGAATTAAAAGGTAACAAATAGCACAAATATAAAAACTCCAAGAAAATAATTTTATTAATAGTCACCTGATAACAACTTTCTTCCCAGAGTTTTTGGCTGTATACTCTGATTGCTTCTCCATATGGCAATGAATTTTGCAATGTCATAGATGAAATAGATAATTTAGTTGCTACTTTGGAATGACTCGAAGGTTACTTTTTCATTGATAGCTCAGGAAAATTTTTTTATTGATTTTGACAGAAGAGCTTCAATATTCACCAGTGACATTCCAAGTGAGTTTTTAGCATGTCAAAACTTTTGCTAGTCTTCAGTCTTTCACGTTGTTTCTTTTGCTTTTCACCAAAATACTTTTTTTTAGTTATATTCGAATTATCTGGTTAATAATTATAAAAATGTGTTTGAAATTAAGTTCTAAATGATAACAAACTATATGCATTTCTAAATTGCCACTTCAAAGAAGAAGGCAGTATAATTGTGTAATTAAATTCCCACTTTATCATATACATCAACTTATTGATATGTGTGTCAATTTCCTCTCCAAAGTAAAAGGATTATGTAGGGTGATGCTTTTAACTTTCTGTTATGAAACCTTCAAATATAGAACAGTAGCACAATGAGCATCCATATACCCACCTCCTAAACTTAATAATTGTTAACATTTTGCCATATTTATTTCATCTATACATTATATTTGTCATGTCATAGCCCCATTAACAATTTTGCATGATGCTTTCTCGGAGTTTACCAAATGTTTTAGGCAAAGATGAGTAAGTGGTATTCACTAAGACATTTTATAATGGATGAATATAACATGCAATATCTCATTTACAGGCATTCGCAGTGTAGTACAACACAGATTTTTCTGATAATTATGACAAATTCCATTTTGTGCAATTATCAGAGTAGTTCATATAGTACATATTTAACCGTATATGCCACATTAGCTAATGTACTCCTGACAGGAGTATATCAGGAAAATTCATGGGAATCAAGGTCTCAGCTTTCCAGTTTATACATCTTGGACTGAATGATTTTTCTCAGATTAACTGCGGCTCTACTCATTTCAACACATGTGTTTCCTCCATTCCTTACTTACTTCTGTCACCAGGCACCAGAGAACTTGTTGAAGATGTTTTAAGACTTATCATCATGGTTAGCAAGGGAATTCTAGGAAGTCTTCAGTATCCCTGCAGAGTTAGTCATAACCTAACTGTGCACAAGAGTGATTGCTAACAAAATTAATTATTCAATATTTTTTAAAACTTTCTTCCCAGAGTTTTTGGCTGTATACTCTGATTGCTTCTCCATATGGCAATGAATTTTGCAATGTCATAGATGAAATAGATAATTTAGTTGCTACTTTGGAATGACTCGAAGGTTACTTTTTCATTGATAGCTCAGGAAAATTTTTTTATTGATTTTGACAGAAGAGCTTCAATATTCACCAGTGACATTCCAAGTGAGTTTTTAGCATGTCAAAACTTTTGCTAGTCTTCAGTCTTTCACGTTGTTTCTTTTGCTTTTCACCAAAATACTTTTTTTTAGTTATATTCGAATTATCTGGTTAATAATTATAAAAATGTGTTTGAAATTAAGTTCTAAATGATAACAAACTATATGCATTTCTAAATTGCCACTTCAAAGAAGAAGGCAGTATAATTGTGTAATTAAATTCCCACTTTATCATATACATCAACTTATTGATATGTGTGTCAATTTCCTCTCCAAAGTAAAAGGATTATGTAGGGTGATGCTTTTAACTTTCTGTTATGAAACCTTCAAATATAGAACAGTAGCACAATGAGCATCCATATACCCACCTCCTAAACTTAATAATTGTTAACATTTTGCCATATTTATTTCATCTATACATTATATTTGTCATGTCATAGCCCCATTAACAATTTTGCATGATGCTTTCTCGGAGTTTACCAAATGTTTTAGGCAAAGATGAGTAAGTGGTATTCACTAAGACATTTTATAATGGATGAATATAACATGCAATATCTCATTTACAGGCATTCGCAGTGTAGTACAACACAGATTTTTCTGATAATTATGACAAATTCCATTTTGTGCAATTATCAGAGTAGTTCATATAGTACATATTTAACCGTATATGCCACATTAGCTAATGTACTCCTGACAGGAGTATATCAGGAAAATTCATGGGAATCAAGGTCTCAGCTTTCCAGTTTATACATCTTGGACTGAATGATTTTTCTCAGATTAACTGCGGCTCTACTCATTTCAACACATGTGTTTCCTCCATTCCTTACTTACTTCTGTCACCAGGCACCAGAGAACTTGTTGAAGATGTTTTAAGACTTATCATCATGGTTAGCAAGGGAATTCTAGGAAGTCTTCAGTATCCCTGCAGAGTTAGTCATAACCTAACTGTGCACAAGAGTGATTGCTAACAAAATTAATTATTCAATATTTTTTAAGCAGAATTCCAAAAACGTTTATAGCCCTTCCAAAGTTGCCTGGTGTGCGTGCGTGTGTGTGTGTGTGTGTGTGTGTGTGTGTGTAAAGGGGGATAGAAGAGATTAAAAATATCTGACAAAAGAAATATGTGTCGAATGCGGAAGAGCAAAAGAGATAATAGTCCTAACAAATTATGGTTAAGATATTTTTCTCTTGGAAAATTTTATGTAAATGACTTAAAATCAGAGCTGTGTAAAAGAGAGGGCCTGAAATTGAGGTTCCATGAACTTTACAAAACATGCATCTCTGTTTCTTTCTTCTTTTTTCTTTTCTTTTCCTTTTTTTTTTTTTTTTTTTTTTTTTTTTTTTTTTTTTTTTTTTTTTTTTTGCATATCTGGTGGAAACCAAGCCCAAGACTGAGACCTGGGACTCTAAAATTATCCTATGAATGGGCTTATAATTACATAAGAAAACATCCTCAATTTCTAAATATTTAAGTTGAAGAATTTAAGGCTAAAATGTCCTGACATCTGAAATTCATTTGTAAATGGCTCAGCAAGTTATAGATAGGTATATGTGCATTGATGAAGCCAATACGGCAAAATGTCAGTAATTGTTGATCCCGGTTGGTAAGTAAATGGGTGTCCAGTTCCCTAATCTTTCCCCTTTTCTTCGTGCTTGAAAATTCTCATAATCAAAAGCCTGTGAAATATAGTATCATAGAAAACCCACTCACTCAACAGAAAAATAAATTGGGCCCAGAGGACCCAAGAGAATTGCTTACATTAAAATGCTTCTTATTCTTTGTAGCTGCTGCTTCTGGTAAGAGGAGCCAGAAATCTCACCCAGGGTAACATTCCTGTGATAATAATTGGGTTTGCATTTTACTCCTCGTTTTGTGGTATCTTCCTTTTCATCAAAACAGAATGCAGAGGGATTGTGGAAAGAACATAGGACAGTACGATTTTTTTTTTTGAGAGAGAGAGATTTTCACTGTAGGGCGCGTGCGCTCGCCAGGCAGACAGAGAGACAGAGAGACAGAAAGCGAGAAATCACCCCCCAGGGGGGATGGTCACGCCGCAATCCCTTCTCCTCCATTCTCCTCTCCGGATCTTGGGCACGCACGCACATGCGCCTGGCGTGAGTTTTAAGTCACCAGGTCCAGGGCGTGAACCACGGTCGACTACGTGGGAGTCCAGTGACATAGCCATTATGCTAACTGCTGGTCCCAGGACAGTATGATTTTTACCATCTTTCATTCATGAATAAAGCCCGGACAGCAGAGGAGGCCAGAACATACTTCTGCCTCGCACTGACAAGCCTTGAGGTGAACACAGGGCCCTATCCCGAATCTGATGAGCTGCTCTCCAAGAGCAAATTTCCTTTTTACATGCTAACCCTGGTGTCTAGTCGGTAAGTAACTAGGGTTTTTTTTTTAACTGGGTACACAAACATACTACTCTTTCAAAAAGGGAAAATCATGGGGAAACCCAGAGGGAGCATCCTCTTACATGTGGAATTTTCACAACCTTACAAATGGACAAGGGGAGAAGAAAAATAAAGGTGAGTTTGCCCTACTTCTGATGAATCTGTATAGCACTCCATAATTACATTTTAAAGAAACATTTTGGCAGTTGGTCAGCTTACAGATGTGCATTGAATATGCTTTCTGGGTCCACATCTATCCTACTGTAAGGTTGTCACAAAGGTGTTAATGACTGAGGAAAACAGCCCCCCAGAACAGGGGGTGGACAGGGGATACCTAGGGCAGTAACAAGCTTCAGGAGCCACAGATACAACCCTGTGGAGAGAGCAGTCTGTCAGATCTGAACAGAAATCACACAATTAAAATGGCCTTAAAACGATACTTAAAAAAAGAAAAACAAATATGCCAGATGCTTCAAAAACAGTGATAAAAAAGGCTCACTGTTGCTATTCTCTAGTTTTTATATAGCACCCCTGTCCTCCCCACCTCCCCCCAACCCCCAGGGCTGCTCCAGAGAGCCTAGCTCTATGATCAGTTGCTTGCTGAGTCAAAAAACCATATAACATGTACACATACACATACATACACACACACACACATGCTTTACTATAAATACCCTGAGAGTCTTGCCATCAGTGATAGCATCTTTGGTATAAAATAAATAGCTCCACTAAAATAAAGGTTCTTTAGAGTAAGATTAGATGTTAAGACACGGAAGCAGGAACTGCAGACATTAAGCAGGGCTTCATGGGAACCCAGGAGTCACAGAAACTGGGCTAACACTATTTCTTAAAAATACGTGGAACTTGGGACCAGCAGTTGGCATAATGGTTATGTTGCTGGATTCCCATGTAGTCAACCGCGGTTCGCGTTCCAGACCCAGTGGCTTAAAACTCACGCTGGGCATGTGTGCGTGCGTTGCATGTGTGCCCAAGATCCCAAAAGGAGAATGGAGTAGAAGGGGTTGTAGTGTGGCCATCCCCTGTGGGGGGTAATTTCTCGCCTTTCTGTATTTCTGTTTCTCTCTGTCTTTCTGGTGAGCGCACGTGCCCTATAGCAATAAATAAATAAATAAATAAATAAATAAATAAATACGTAGAACTAAAAGTTCATCAGTTTTCCAGGATGGCTCTTTCTACTCAATTTCTATGTTGTACTATCAAAAAGATTGCTGGTATCAGTATAAACAATAGTATATACTAGACATTGTTCCAAATGTCTCACTTTCATTTGTACAGAGAGGAGAAAACTAAAACACAGAAAATTTAAGTGACTTTTCAAGTTCTCAAAGCCATGATTTGAATGTAAGACTCTAGCTCCAGAATCCTCACTTTTAACCAAGTACTTTCCTTATCACAGTCACTTAACTTTTCTCTTTTTCATCAATACCAAGTAATTGCTTCACCCTCTGCTCTGGATATTTTCTACTCTTGCTTATGAGGAGGTTGTATTTACAGTCTCTGAATATGCTCCTGTTTCCATTGACAACTTTCTGTATTTCCAGTTCAATTTTCAGAAAGAGAAAGTCTAATTGTCCCTGTAGAACAAAGGTCTTATAGTAAACCACCTCCTTTATCTGTATTTTGCTTGTCCTCAGGTCAGACACCTATCTGTATTATCTGTTGCTGTACAGCAGGGCTGCCCCCAAACCACAGTGGCATAGAACAGTCACTTACTTTGCTTATTAACTCTTTTTGCTAAGTTTTATGCCATAGGTCATGTCCAGAAAGAGACAAAGAAAAACTCTGAAAGGGAAAGTGAGAAATCACACCTCAGGGAATGACTTTGCTGCAATCTTTTCTCCTCCATTCTTCTGGGATTTGGGGCACACATGCATACGCATCTGGAGTGATTCTCAAGCCACCAGCTCTGGGCCTCCAGTTACAGTCGGATCTGTGAGAGTTCAGCACTCTAAGACCATGCCGCCTGCTTATTATTATTATTACTTAATAATCTGAGGATTAGAAATTAGGATAGAGCAGAGATTCCTCTGGCAGGTTTGAAGTGTGGGAGACTATACTCATATAAAGGCTCATTCACTCACATATCTAGTTACTGATTCTGGAAGGACTCAAATGAATGAAAATACAAACAGCTGGATCTCCTCAGGCAAATTTACTTCTATACAGTCTCTCCAGGTGATCTCTCCGGGATAGTGACTTCAACATAGCTGGACTTCTCATCATCTCCTTTAGGGCTCCTAAAGTATATATATCCCAAGATAAAGAACCTTGATGAAACTATATTTCTTTTTATGACCAAACCTTGGAGTCCCAGAGTCTCACTTCCCTTTTAGTCACAGACTTGTCCAGACTCCAGGGAACGAACCCTCTTTCTTGATGTTGAAGACATTTTTGAAAACTATACTCTTTCACAATAATGCTAGCCTAGCATGAAAAGGAAAAAAACAATTTCAACCAAGAATACTATACTCACCAAGATTTTCCTTCAAATGGGAAAAACAAATAAGAGTATTCTCAGATAAACAAAAACTGAAATAATTCATAAATACTAGACCAGCTCTACAAGAACCACTGAAGGGAGTGTTGTATCAGGAAAACTAAAGGGAGATAACTTACAAAAATATATAGCATTTCTGTGTACAAACAACAAGCAGACAGAAACAGAACAGAAAAAAAGTAATCCCATTTACCATAGCCACAAAAAGTATAATATACCTAGGAATAAAACTAACCAAGGAAGTCAAAGACCTCTATAAGGAAAACTATAAAAATCTTAAAAAGGAAATTGAAAACGGCACAAAAATGTGGAAGGACACCTCATATTTTTGGATTGGGAGAGTAAATATAATCAAAATGGCAATCCTACCCAAAATCATCTACATATTTAATGCAATTCCTATAAAATTACAAGAGACATTCTTCACAGATCTAGAAAAGACAATCATAGAATTTGTCTGGAACCATGAGGCCCCATATTGCCAAAGCATTCCTACACAAAAAGAATGAAGTGGGTGGCATCTCACTTCTGTACCCCAAAATATATTACAAAGCTGTGATAGTCAAAACAGCATGGTACTGGCACAAAACCAGACACAAGGATCAATGAAACAGAGTAGAGACACCAGAAATAAACCCCCAAACATACAGCCAATTCATTTTTGACAAAGGTTACCAGTCAATCCAGTGGGAAAAGGGATACCTCTTTAGAAAATGATGCTAGAAAAACTGGGTATCCACCTGCAGAAAGGTGAATCTGAACCCCTAGCTGTCGCCATTAACAAAAATCAACTCAAAGTGGAACAAAAATCTAAACCTAAGACCACAAACTATAAAAGTACTGGTGGAAAACAGTAGTTTTATAGTTCTCCAGAAACTCTGGGAGACATTGAAGTCTTCTAACGTATATATATACCAAGATAAAGTGTGGGAGACTATACCCATATAAAGGCTCATTCACTCACCTAACTAGTTACTGATTCTGGAAGGACTCAAATGAATGAGAATACAAACAGCTGGATCTCCTCAGGAGATCTCTGGGAGAAACTCGGGGAGACATTGAAGTAGGCAAAGACTTCTTAAGCAAGATCCACAAAGCACAGGCAATAATCCCCAAAAGAGAGGTGTGATTACATCATGTTAAGAAGTTTCTGCACAGCAAAGGACACAGTAAGTAGTGTGAATTGACAACCCTAGGAATCGAAAAGAATTTTTGTAAACTATGCCTCAGATAAGGGACTGATAACCATAATACACAGGGAACTCAAGTAGCTTACCCAGAAGAAAACTAAAGGGAGACAAACAGAAATAAGAGAACAAAAAACAACCAAGAAAATGGCTAACAAAATAACAGGGATAACTCTAAAAATATTGATAACATTGAATGTTAATGGACTGCACTCTCTTATTAAAAGACGCAGATTGGCTGAATGGATTAAAAAAAATCAGAAGCCATATTTATTCTACTTACAAGAAATATACTTCACTGATAAAGATATACATAGACTAAAAATAAGGGTTGAAAAATATTCCATGCAAATGGAAATCAAAGAATGGTTGAAGTCACGATACTGATATCAGACAAAATAGACTTCAAGATAAAACCTGTAAAAAGAGACAAAGAAGGACATTATATAGTACTAAACAAACTTGTTCACCAAGAAGATATAACACTTATAGATATCTACGCACCCAACACTGGAGCATCCAAATACATGAAAGAGTGATTGTTTGATCGAAATGGAGAGGTAAACTGCAATACGATAATCATTGGGGATCTCAACACCTCACCGTCTCCTCCAGACAGATCATCTAGACAAAAATAAAGAGATAGGAGATCTAAATACTACCATAAATGAAATGGACTTAGCAGACATCTATAGAACATTTCACCCAACAATCCCAAAATATACATTTTTCTCACCCCCACATGGAACATTTTCAAAGATCGACCATGTGACAGGTATAAAACAAGCCTTTACAAATTCAAATGTACAGCAACTATTAATATATCCAGCATTTTTTCTGACCACAATGTAATCAAATGAAGTTGACTACAAAAACAGACTTCAAAAATACAAAAAGACATGAAAACTGAAAGCCTACTTCTGAATGCCTTTATAACCCCTGAAGAAATTGAGATGAAATCAAACGTATCATAAAAAAACAGTGATAATAATGGGAACAGCATTTAGTGTAATGGCTATGTCACCGGACTCCCATGTAGTCGACTGTGGTTCGAGTCCCGGACCTGGTGGCTTAAACTCACGCCAGACGTGTGTGTGTGCATGCCCAAGATCCAGAGAGGAGAATGGAGGAGAAGGGATTGTGGTATGGCCATCCCCCCTTGGGGGTGATTTCTCGCTTTCTATCTCTCTGTCTTTCTGGCGAGCACACGTGCCCTATAGCAAAAACCTCTCCAAAATAATAATAATAATAACAATAATAATAAAAACAATGATAATGAACAAACAAGTTTTATAACCTATGGGACACAGCAAGCGCAGTCATAAAAGGGAAGTTCACAGCAATTAGAACCCACAGGAAAAAAAAAAAAAAAGAACCAGAAAGGTGGCAAATAAACTTATGACACAGCTCAGAGAACTAGAAAGATAACAACAACAACAACAAAGTGCATGGGGAAAAGAAATAATAAACATTTGAGCAGAGATAAATGAAATAGAGAATAAAAGAACTGGACAGAAATAAATGAAACCAAAAGCTAGCTCTTTAAGAACATAAAATTCACATACTGTTAACTAGATTAATTAAGAAGAATAGAAAAAGAAAACAGATGAATCAAATGAGCAAGGAAACTGGCAACATAACTGGACACATATAATTTGTTAAGATTGAACCAGGAAGAACTAGAAAGCATGAAAAGACCCATAAAAAGCAATCCGATTTAATCAGTAATAGTCTCCCAGAAAGAAAAGCCCACGTCCCAATGGCTTCACTTATGATTCTATAAAACTTTTAAATAACTATCCCTAATTCTCCTCAAAATATTTCTGAAGATGCAAAAATTCATTCTATGAAACTTCCATCATCCTGATTCTGACAACAGAATGTAGAAAACAAGACGTAGTGTTCCTGTTTTTTGTTAAGGACATAACAAAAAACAGGAACACTACAGGCCAATATCCCTGATGAATACAAGTGCAAAAATTCTTAACAAGATACTAGTGAATTGTATTCAAGATTACGTTAAAGATTATAAATCACAATCCAGGTATGCTTTATTCCAGGGATGTAAGGATGGTTCAACATATGCAAAACAATCAATGCAATACATCATATTAGCAGAAGAAAAGATTTCTAAAAAAAGTTTTATATGAATGGATACAGACAAACCATTTGATAAAATACAACATCCCTTCATATACATATAATTATATAATTACATATAATTTTATCTATAATTACATATAATTATATAATTACATATAATTATATATAGTATATATATAAAATATATATTTATATATATTTTATATATATATACTATATATAAAATTATAAGATGGGCAAATGAACTGAATAGACAATTAGCCAAGGAAAACAAACAGCCAAAAAAAATATGAAAACATACTCTATATCTCTTATTATAAGGGAAATACAAATCAAAACCACAATGATATATTCCTTAATCTTAGTCAGAGTGGCTATAATTTAAAAAATAAAGAACAAGTGTTGGCAAGGCCATGGTGTAAAGTGAACTCTCCTACACTGTTGGTGGGAATGTAAATTACTACAGCCTCTATGGAAAATAATATAGAGGTTCTTCAGAAACCTAAAAATAGAACTACCATAGGACCCAGTCATTCCACTCTTCAGGAATAGGAAAACCCTCAGTTGAAAAAATATTTTCAAATCCATGTTTCCTGCAGCATTATTCATGGTTGACAGGACACGGAATCAGCCCAGATGTCCAAGAACAAATGACTGAATTGAAAATATTGTGACACATGTACTCTATGGAATACTACTTAACCATAAAAAAGAGTCCCTGACATTTGATACAAAGTGGATGAATATGAAATACTTAATGCTAAGCAAAGCAAGCCAGACTATGAAAGACAGACTTTGTATGTTTTTACTCAATATATACCTAGTGTCTGTGCTCGATAGCAGAAACTGAAAGATTGGAAGGAATAGTATCAGGGAGGGCAACTGTAGATACCAGAGATAATGTGGGGGTGGTTACTAGGGGGTGGGCAATATGGGGAGGGGAACAGGGGAAAAATACATGTAATTGACACAAAAATGAAAAGTTATTTGCTGATGATAATATATATGGTAATGTCATTGTCTTTGTACTGGGGAAAACCATGCCGTACACTGTAAAGAGGTACAGTGATTAAACAGAAATAATATATATACATACTTTTTTGAGATATTTTTGCTATAGGGTGCATGCACTCACCAGAGAGACAGAAAGCGAGAAATTACCTCCCAGGGAGATGGCCACAGCACAATCTCTTCACCGGTCTCCTCTTGGATTTTGGGCATGCATATGTACCTGGCATGAGTTTAAAACCACTGGGTCTGGTACTTGAACCTCAATCAGCCATGTGGGAGTCCAGAGCCTTAACTGCTACAACAGCTGCTGGTTCGGAACATAAACCATGGTCAACTACATGGGAGTCCAGCAACATAGCCATTACACCAACTGCTGGTTCCCTGGCATGATTTTAAAGTCACCAGGTTCAAGACTAGAACTATATTCAGTCATGTGGAGTCTAACACCTTAACTACCACACCACCTGTTGCCCCATAACTTTGACAGATTTTGGTGTGTGACCACAGTCCAATACCATCTCAATGACCTGGGCGAGTTTTCAAGATGCTCTATCCTGATCCCAAGATAGACTTTCAATGGCAAAAGAGATTAGAGGGAATAAGCAAGTGATGATCTATTGCACCATGGTGGACTATGAATCTGTTGTCAAATAAGCAACACATTTTCAGCTAACTTTCATTGATGTCTATGCTTTTAAAGAGAAACTACTTTTTTCTCCCTTACTCATCAATATTTAAAACACATGAATGATAGTACTATCAAAGATAGTACCTATGCAATGCATAGGTACTTCCTTTAACATAATAATTCAACTAATTGAGGAGCTATGTTCAGAAGAGACAGTCTCTGTGGTTGAAATGTCCAGAGATAAAATTAATAGAGAAGATTTAGAGAAGGACTCCCAAGATAAAAGATGTTTTAAGGTAAAAGATAAAGAGGTTTTCCAGATAAAAATATTTTTTCTTTTTCCTTTCTCTTTTTTTTTTTCTTTTTGAGAGAGATTTTTGCTCTAGAGTGCCTGTGCTCGCTGGAGAGACAGAGATAGAAAGCAAGAAATCATCTCCCGGGGAGATAGCCACAAAGCAATCACTTCTCCATTCTCCTTTTGGGATTTTGGGCACACATGTACATGCTCCCTGTGTGAGTTCTAAGCCTCTGGGTCTGAGACTCAAACAATGGCTGACTACATGGGCTTCAGTGACATAACCATTACGCCATCTGCTGGCCCCCAGAATATTTCATTTTCAACAAAAGCAAAGACAAAAGATTTTGTAAGATTTTTTTAATTGCCAAAGTGCATGTGTACTCACCAGAAAGAGAAAGGAGAGGGAGAAAGCATTCCCCAATGGGACAGGATTATACCACAATCTCTTCTCCATATCTTTTTGGGGGTGTGCACGCACAGGAACCCAGCAGGTTTTTCAAACAACCATGTCTGGGATTCAAACCATGTTCAATCAAGTGGGATCCAGCCATTTGGCATCTAGCTCCTTTAACCACTAAGCTTTGGGGCTAGCCTTGTAGCTTAGTGGTTAAATTTATGTATTGTATTTGTATACCAAAATAATATAAATTAATATTTCATTTTCAAAAATTTAATTTTAGTTTATCAAAAATTAGGGCCAGCAGGTGGTGTGGTGGTTAAGGCACTGGATTCCATATTGGTGATGCCTGCTTCAAGACCCAGCATCTTAAAAGTCACACAGGTTGGGAACCAGCAGTTAGAGTAATGGCTATGTCGCTGGATTCCCACATAGTCAACCGCGGTTCGTGTCCCGGACTTGGTGGCTTAAAACTCACGCCAGGCGCACGTGCATGCATGCCCAAGATCCCGAGAGGAGAATGGAGAAGAAGGGATTGCAGCGTGACCATCTCCCCTGGGGGGTGATTTCTGGCTTTCTGTCTCTATGTCTCTCTCTGTCTGTCTGGCGAGTGCACGCGCCCTATAGCGAAAATCTCTCCAAAAAAAAAAAAGTCACACAGGTTGTGTGTGCACACATATCTGTAATTCTAAGGGGAGAATAGAAGGGGAGAATAGAAGGGATTGTACCATGGTTATCTACCCTGGGGGATTATTTCTCACTTCCCTTCTGTCTTTCTCTTGTGAGTGCACATTCCCTATGATAAAAATCACAAAATTAATTGATTAATTAATTAAAAAATTTTGTATCTCACGAAACTGTGCATTTATATTACCACCTGTCTACTATTTTCATTTGAGCATGTCATATCATAGAATTCCAGAAAGAGAAGACATCTTAGCTAAATAAATTTTATCTGATGTAGATGTGAAATATGATATTTTGAAAAATAAAACATTTGGCAAGGATTATGTAAATACCAGAAATGAAACTAAAATCCAGGTGACCAGATTCTTCAGGAGTTTTAAGTTATATTTTAAAAAACTAAAACTATCACACCAGAGACATATGAGATGGGATTGGATAGTAGAGGTTGGGTGTGGGGCTCAGAGAAGAAATAAGAAATATACATAAGAATGTAAAGTTCTCTGTTGAAAATTATGTATATGGTAATATTCTTGATTTGATTGTCACATACTGTGGGCATACTTTGGGAAGAAATATTGTGTGCTATAGAGATGTGCAATGATTGAACAGAAGAAATCATAAAAAAAACTTTAAAAAGCAAGATACAAATAACATATACAAAGTGATTTCATTATCCTAAAATTATATAAAGAAACAGAAATAAAATATGCAAATTAAAAAAAAAGACACTAACACTACCTGTCTTAAAGTAGAAAAGAAAAAGGACAGGAAGGTAAAAGTTTAAAAACTTTTTATTAACAGATTTATAAGTTATTTAAAGAGAAAACTTCAGGCCATATTTATATAACTTAAAAAGATAAAATTCAGTTCAGTAATATAAAATCAAGATTAGGAAAGGTAGTGGATGGCCAAATTATTGACATTTCCTAAAAAACATTTTACTTTCACTTTTTTTTTAATTTTATATAGTAATTCAAAATACATAAAGTTCATTTTGGAACACGTGTTCTATTTTGAATTTTACGTAGTCATTAGTGCTGACACTTTCAAGTCAAGCACGCTAATGTCCTTCTAGATAGGGTCCTTGGAGGATTGATAATAGAACAAAGTAACTGAGTTTATTTCTAAATGATTCATGTAATTAAAGTTTAACATAATTGGACATGAATTGTTATTGGTGTTCCTTTTCTGTATGCTGGAGTACACATGGTGGGGAACTTTTGGTCATAAAACATCTCTCTCTCAAGGATGTAAATGCCTTTGACATTGCTGGATGATTCTGTCACTGAGGGAATGGGCACCATCTGTCCCTGCTTAGTTGTGTTGAGAATGTTGACCTGACAGCACACGGGAAAACTGAAGAAGTCTGAAGGAGTGTCTCTATTCCTTTTTAACCTAGTAATAAGTTATCTGAAGTGTTGCAAAATCATATGCGTTTGTGAAATGAAGACAGTAGAATTATTGTCAGTCTGGAAAAGATTAATTATGGGAGTTTAGAAAGAGAGAGTCATACAGAAGCTATCTGAGTTCATAACCAGTAACCTTTTCCAGCTGTCAGAAAGGAGTAAAGTGGAGAGACAAAGATGCTTTGTTTGCTGGGGATCTAACTGAGACTGCTGAGTTAAAAACCAGGTGAGAAAACACCTACCAGTATAAAAAGAGGCCATATTGATGAGGATGTTGTACAGTCCAATTGGAAAAATGTACTTAATTCCCAATAAGTCTGAAAGGACAGATCTGTACTCGTAATTCACCTTTCCCTTTAGTCTATTACAGCCAAAACTAGAATTTAATTGGACATAGATGTCAGACAATTGGCAAAGGCCTTGTTTCCTCTGACCTGAAAGTCTAATTTTCTTTTTTTTTTTTTATTATTATTATTTATTTATTTATTTATTTATTTATTTATTTA
>NW_006159816.1:1688576-1700396 GCF_000334495.1 Tupaia belangeri chinensis
CGCCGCTCCGGGGGCATGAGCTCCCGCGCCCCGCGCGGCTTCCGCCGGGCGCCCCGCGCGGCTTCCCAGCCCGCTCCCTTCTCATCCAGCCATTAGGCGGTGAATCGAAAGTCTAATTTTCTAAGTAGTCTGTTATCTATACTTATGGGCTTCCCAGCCCGCTCCCTTCTCATCCAGCCATTAGGCGGTGAATCGAAAGTCTAATTTTCTAAGTAGTCTGTTATCTATACTTACATTATACATGTGTAGCTAATTAATTCATCATATTCTTCCGGAAACACTCTCTTCTTCCTCTTTCTGTATTCTCACTTTTTATTAATGGAGCCAGCATCATTTCAGTTCAAATGCTTGGGATCGTTTTAAATACCATCCTTCTCCCATAACTTGCTGATCAACTGAGTCTAATTCCAAAATATATCTCTAAGTTTTTCCCTTCTTTTTGCTTTCAATATTGCAACCACGATTCAAGCCTTTCTTTATCATGCATTCACTCTCTAAATATTAGTTTGTTGAATTCCCTATCTTCAATCCTGCCTTCTACAGTCTGACTTATGGTTCATCTTCATAGGGAACAATTCTAGTTATAATATTGGGCTGTTGGGAAAGTCATGACGCATTTTGTATACAAAAATGCGTCATGACTTTCCCAACAACTTAATATATCTATGACCAAAAATAATTGCTTACCTTAAACTACTGTTGAGTAAAGCCCAATCGTAATCATAACACAAGACTTCTCATGTAATGACTCCATGGTATTTTCTACATGCTCCCCCATGCTCCATACACTGAGTTTCCTTGCCTCTCTACCTTTTCTATGAGGTTTCCTCCACCTGTAATGCCCAGTTATTTTCTATCAATCCTTTAAGACCTAGATCAAGTCTTGTACCTGTACAGAATTTTCTTGGGTCACACAGCTATGAACAAACTTTTACTACTCTGTTCACAAAATGGGGCTGAAAGGTGCCCATCTAAAAGTATTATGTGCTGGGGACAGCAGGTGGTGTGTGGTTAAGAAACTGGATCCCACATGGATGACTATGTGGTATGAGGCACAGACCTGGCAGCTGGAAAATACATCAGGTACCTGCATAAGTGTGCTCAAAATTCTGAGAAAAGAAAGGAGGAGGAGGGAATTCAGTGTGGGAATCTCCCTAGTGGGGGTGACTGCTCACTTCCTTCTCTCTCCAGTGAGTGCACGTACCCTATGGCAAAAATCTAACATATATATACATTTTTTAAAATAATAAAATTATGAGGACTAAAAACTAAATGATAGGATTGTTGGCCAGGTCTTGATCCACATTTGGCTATGTGAGAGTCCAGCGCCTTAACCACCACACCACCTCTGGCCCAAAGACAGTGTTTTTTAAAGGAAAAAAAGTAACAATAATCCATGGAATTTCTTTGAAGGGATAAATAGACACTAAAGTGATGAGAGAATCAATGAATATGATTGTTAGAGTTTCATGGCAAACAAACGTCTGCTTCTGATCCCATTCCCCACATCCTATAGCAATCACACATTTTTCAAATTTCTAAGTCATAGTCTTTCATATTTCCACATGTATTTATGTTCTTCCTCATTTGCTTCAGCAAGTTAAAAAATTATTTCTTTTGAAACCTCTCAAAGCACGGAAATACATTTACTTTCTTCTTTACTTTTTTGGCATATTGATTCTATCTCAATTATGATGCCCCTCACAATGGAGCCTTAATAGCTTTTTGTACAACATGCCTTTCCTTATGGGTGAGTCCTTGGAATAGTAGGGCTGAGTTACTATTCCTTCTTTGCACCACTATAATCTACTAAAGTGCATAACACATGGTTTGTGCTCAATATATTTTGGACAAATGAAATAATGAATTACAATATGGCAGGTACTACCAATCTTAAGTTTCAAAAGAAAATGAGACTCATATTTGAATTACTCACTCATATTCAGCCAACTTATCAGTATGAGAGCTGAGATTCAAACCTAAGTCCTCTTCTTCCAAAGTCAATGCTCATTCCCCAAATGGACTGACAGAAACTTGTCTGCCAAATTCTTGACTATTTAAAATAGTAATTATATTCTTGGAACTTTAACTAGTTTAATTTTTAAAAAGGAAGGGATGTCTTTACAAGACAGAACTATAATAGGTTTTAAAAACAAATAACTACTTAAAAACAATTACATTTGAGTATGTTACACATTCACAATGGATTATTTGAGCAAAGGAAAAATATGAAAGTGACACTTAGCCATGAGAAAGCCATGCTTGTCCACAAATCTGCCCTTCACGTGACTGTTAGACAGGTAATTGGACTAGATGGATCTGGGTCTGAACCAATATTTGATTCAACTATGTATTAGCATGATATAAAGACTGCAGAGGGTACTAAGAAACTATGAAATGATTAATGGAGCCTGCTGACTGTACCTTTGTATTACTTTAGCCAGGCAAAAGAACTAGGTGACTAGGTTTCAAAACAAATCAATTATGTGAGGTTACTTGAGATTGTTCTAAATGCTTGTAAGCAGAGTAATAGCAGTCAGGTCTCACATCCATATTGTAAACTGATTAGCCATGTATCCCATTTCATGATTGATTCCAGCTGTGTTTCCAGCATGGCTGTTGAGCAATTTCAAGAAACATTTCCACCTATCAACACTACCCTCAATGTTAGGACTATTAGCACAGCTAAGAAAAATGGACTATTCTAATTTTACTAGTATTGAGATACACCATTCTACGTTTGACAAAGATAGAAGAAGACATTTCTCTTTTTTAAGAGAGATTTTTGTTAGAGTGTGTGCGCTTCCCAGAGAGACAGAGAGCAACAGAAAGAAAGAAAGCAATAAATAATTCGTTGGGGGGGGGGGGGCCACACTGTAATCCCTTCTCCTCTTTTCTCCTCTTAGGATTTTGGGTATACACGCATGTGTGCCCGGTGTGAGTTTTAAGCTGCCATGTCTGGGACATGAACCACAGTTGACTATGTGGGGGTTCAGTGATGTAACCATCATGCCACCTGCTGGTCTCTAGAAGAAAACATTTCTAGTGGAACCATTTGGCCCCATTCCAAAAGACATGAACTGATTTATTAGATTTTTAAACTTACCATACCATTTGACATTGACTATTTTGGAAACAAGACTTCGACTATGTGGAGCATTGCTGTGAAGCATTGCAGCCCATGTATTCTCTCATTGTAATTGTCCTTTTTGTGTACTAAGTTTAAAGAAACCTTATGCAATTTGCTGTCTATTTATGCAGAACTGTAGAAGTGTGATGTCATTTCAGTCAGAGTTAGATTGCATAGATTTAGAAACCCTAACCTGAGATTATTTAACTTCCAAGACTACTAAATTTACATATTAATAACTCCTGGGGTATTTTTCTTTTCACCAGTCCTAATTGCAATGAGCATGTATGGCTTGGGATTTTTAACAATGGAAATGTAATGGCCAAGTGCTTAAAACCTGGAGTCCTGCCACACTGTCACAGAGACTCTGCAGACACAAATCTAAAAGGATGGAGCTTTGTATTTCCTTCTGTTTTTCCCCCGGGGATGGTTCTCATCACATTATTTGATATATACTCATACGCTCTCTCAAACCCCAATCCAAATGACAGCTCCAAGAGAACATTTATAACCTATTGGTTCAATAGATTTGTTTGTGTTTCTATTTGCATTCATCTTTATCATGATACATACATAAACATGAAGAAATCAGGATTTTTCTCCTTGGATAGAACTTGTTAATGTTCATAGTGTCTGTAAGTTGGAAAAGAAAACCTCTGGTCTGCAAGTATATGTGTGTTCTGAGCTGTGAATTTGGGTATCTTATCTTCTCTAACAGGATCTCCTGCAGAGGGAAGGAGTCAGTGGAGAAAATTCATTCAAATCATGCATTTTGCTTGGCAGCTGGGAAAATCAAGCATTGTTGGTTGCGTATTTCTCAACTCAATAAAGAGAGTTTTAATTTCCATGCACATGCTTAATGGTCAATTAAAGAGCCATTCCAAAGGCTGTAGTAAGTTGGGTTTAGATTCAAAACTCTCTTGTCCTATTTAACAGTAAAACAAATGAGAATATGTTTCCCATTGAAGATCTCCTTTCAAGGAAGGCCTTCACGATGCATAGTCTGCTTAGATAAAGCTTAATCTGAAATGAAGGAATAAAGTCTCCAGCCAAAATAAAGCAGAGCTGAGGAACAGCACCAGAGACTGAAGAGATAGAAATGAACATTGCATTTCTTAAAAATTTTTCTGTGTTACAATTCTACACATAATTTTTAAGTGATTTCTCTGTGTAAAATACAATAAAATCTAAGTTACAATGAAAATTGCTACAGAGAAGTCCAGGTGTAAAATCAGTTCCTACGTCTTTCACAAGGAGAGCTAGGACAAGTCCTCAAGTATAATAAAAGGTAGTGAATACGGGAGGAGTAGGATGCAAACAAGTACTATGGAGTTCAGAGGTCAGAGAAAGATCCCACTTGAGAAGAAAACAAAAGGCTTTCTAGAACATACTCATCTAAGATGGACTTAAGAATGGGGGAGATTTTGATAGGTTGAGGGAAGGGGTACTTTTCTAGGTAGATGGAAAATGAGAACAAAACATGACCAAGGGACAGATGTGAGACAAGAATGGAGAATCTGACAGTTTGCTGGCCCTAGGAATTTATTAAAAAAGGATACCAAAGGGTCAAATTTGAGAGTTTGAAGTATTTGAGAACATATTTGGGGGTCAGAGTTGAGAATTTGAAAGCTCTAGGGATTATTTTCTTAAAGAATTCTATTGGTCTTGAAGGAGTCTTTAGTGAGGTGATAAGTCCTGTTTATTTTCCTCTTAAATGAATGCAGAATATTCAGAATTGAACCATAGATTAAAGCTATAGTCTTTAGAATGTCTCGTTAAAGTTAAACACCTACATGAAAAGATAAATTTGGTAAGATTGATGGTTAAATAAGACTTACATACTGAAATCAGTAGTATATTATCTGGGATCCAAATAGATCCCCTCCTCCATGTAAGAATAACAACTATATGTTGAGTACTGTACTATGTGACAGTTGCTCTGCTTTTTAAAATCTAATAACTTCCTATTGAGGTGTATACTTTATTTTTTAATAGATTCTTGGTATAGGGTGTGTGCACTTACTGGGGAGACAGAGAGACAAAAATGTGAGAAATCAACCCTCTCCAGGGGGGATGGCCATGCTACAATCCCTTCTCCTTCAGGATTTTGGACATGCACTCACATGCACCTGGTGTGAGTTTTAAGCCACTGGGTCCTAGACTAGATTGTGGTCAACTATGTAGTAGTCCAGTGACATAACCATTACGCCATCTGCTGGTTCCATGAGGTGTATACTCTTGATTTATAGATGAAATGGCTAACATCCAAATATAAGGAAAATACTTATGAAGCCAGGTCAAACTGATCAGACTTCATGTACTTGACCACTTCTTGCTCTTACTTCTCCTTTGCACAGTAATCAATTCTTCATCCCCCACTGTTAGTAGCAACTCAAGCTCATTTGAAGGGCCTAATTGAGCCAATTCTTCCTGATATTAGCACCTCTGTTTGTGAGAAGTCTGAGGGGTATAGTAACAGTCTTCCACTCACCTACATCTAAGACAACCTGAGAGAGTTGATTGCACACCATGAAGGATACAGCTTAGGTTCTGGGTACATGTTGCAAGATGCAAATCGACTCTATCGTATGCCAGATATGTGACTATGGGCAGATTCTCCTTTCCAATTTGCTTTACTTCACTTATAAAACAGGAGTTATAAGGGGTCCTATCCCCATAATTTGAGAATTAAGTCAAGCAATACATGTGAAGCATATATTTTAGCTTTTATCTGGCAAGTGATACTCGATACATGTTAATTATTCCTAATTATTATTTTCAACCAAATAGTGTGTATTAGATACAATCTCACAGCGCTACGAAAAGAAATTAGAGCAAATAAGAAGAAATACCAGTTCCCTTAAGTGGGGTTTCATGAAGCTCCTAACTATAGTTCCCTTTGTCTTTGGACTCTATTCTTTATTTCTGCAAAAGTGAGCATTCCCAATAGACTGTGCCTTTGCAAAAGACCCACAGAAAGTTAAAGGCAAAGCATCTAAAATGATGAGACCTTTTTCTGATCTCAGCCAGAAGATCATAAATCATTTGCAGATTACAAATAAAGTTGAGTCCTACTTATAGAGGAGGAGGGAATACAATTTTTTTTCATAATAGCCTTTTTTAATGACCCAAAGAGGCTGGTGGCAATGTTTAAAATAGCTTATTTTATTAAGATTTAAATTTTTGCATTTATTTTTAATGATCAAATCAAGGATATTACTATGTACGTCATTTTCAACAGAGCATTTTACTTCTTGTGTCTGGTGTTTCTTCCCTTTGCTCCTCCCACCCACTCTCTACCACACAGGTCCCTCCCTTACAGACTCTGGTATCCACACCTATTCTTTCTACGACCATATTTTCAGATCTTTCAGTTTCTGCCATCAAGATACTCAGTATATATTGAGCAGGACACAGTTATCTTTTGAAACTTGATCTACACCATGCAAAATTTTCACTGTTTTACTTAACATGGAACAACTACTTGTTTCTGTAAAGGTTCAGCTCTGGGATCATGAGGTAAGAAGCACAAGGTAAAGAAATGGAGGGAGAAAGTCCAGCAGCTGAAGACTCCTGTGCTCCTATTTCAGATGATCATTGAATTCTGATTTCATAGCATTTGAAAACCGGGATTTTGTTCAGCTTGCAGTTCCAGAGAAGACAGAATTTAACATTTCTCTCTCTGTTTTCTGAAAGTATCTCAGATGATGGCCCTCAAATCCTGAGGCATTCTGTGTTAGCTAGTGCATGCTGGGCTGGTTCAGTGTCTGTGTTTGCCTGTATCTGCTCCTGCCCTGCCTTTCTTCTGCTCTGGGTTGTAGAGAACCACATCTCCCAGCTTCCATGCCTCTTGTATGAAGGTAGGCAAGGCCAATGGGAAGCGATGATGAAAGACTGGAGGACAGACAAAGGAGCAAGGCCACAGTATTTCTCTCTTCTTTCTATCCTCAGTGGCCTTTTTTTTCTTTTTTCCTTTTTTATTTTTTTGGAGAGGTTTTTGCTACCGGGCCCATGCTCTTGCTAGAAAGACAGAGAAGCAGAGAGACCAAAAGCAAGAAATTACACCTCCCCGGGGGGGTGGGAATGGCCATGCCACAATCCCTTCTCCTCCATTCTCCTCTCGGGATCTTGGGCACACATGCATGCACACACACTCAGCGTGAGTTTAAGCCACCAGGTCTGGGACTCGAACCACGGTCGACTACATGGGAGTCCAGCGACATAGCCATTGCACTAATTGCTGGTCCCCCTTAATGGCATGTTTAACGCTGTTTCCTTCACAGCTGTAGCTCCCAGTGAACAGCCCCTCACTCCGTTATTCCAGATTCCATTGCAGTTTCAGCTTCTGGGTTCTGATGATACCATATCCTCCCTGGCCCTCCAACTCAAGATATTTGTAGTGTCCTGATATAATGAAGCTCTGGGTTTGCTCACCAGCTCCTAGTTGGTTTCTTGCCCTTTCATCACCTCTGTAAACATTGTCCAATGTTAAATCTCCTGGGTTTGAAGTGTTCACACTGAGGACTTCACCCCTGGACTCTGACTGACACACTGCAACTTTTAATCCAAATGCTGGTGGTCAGGGTTTCCCTTGCTACAGTGCTGAGCAGGTACTTTGTTTTCTAAGTTTTCCTGCCTCTCATTCTGTATCTACATCTTGTTTCAATGCTTTCTTTCAGCTATCAGCGGCTTCACAGTATCATCAGATTTTGCAGTCACTAATGACTCATCTTTTCTATTTCTAACCCAGGACTTCTTCATTGGCCAGAAATCAGAAAATTAATCCACTCTCCTAATAGCTGTTCTTTCATTATGGAACTCTGCCAGGATTATTTCCTTAAGAAAAAAAAAAAAATGTTCCCCTTAGTTCATTTGCGCTGCTATAGTAAAACACCTGAGCCTAGGTAGCTTGTAATTAACAGAATTTATTGACTGGTTTTGCAGTCTAGGATGTCCACGATTGAGGGGCTACTACCCGGCAAGGGCCTTCCTACAGTACTATCTCAAACAGAAAGTAGAAGAGCATGAGGTGGAATCAAACCTTTTTACAATTGCAGTGATGCAGTGATAGTTAAGCCCTCATGGCATGATTACTTCTTAGAGATTTTTTTTTTTTTTTTTAAGTATTGGGTGCAGGGTACATGCACTCACCAGAAAGAGATGGGGGCAGGGGCAGGGAGGAGGGATAGTCACATCACAATCTCTTCTCCAGTCTCCTCTTGGGATTTTGGGCATGCACGCACACATGCCACAAGCTGCTAGGTCCTGGACTTGAACTGCACGGTGCGCCATGTGGGATCCAATGCCTTAAACTTCATGCCACCTGCTGGTTCCAAGATGTTCTACCTTTCAAAACTGTTACAACAGCAAGTAAATTTCAGTACTAGTTTCAAAGGGAGGCATTTAAAAAATAACATGTCCCAAAGCCAGAATCCATATTTTCCTATAGTATTCTTGCTACCTTAATTACTCTTGTTCAAAATGCTATAGAACTTAAATCCACTCTTATTATTGTTCTTTTAAACAATTAGTTGCCAGGGGAACCAGCAGTTAGAGTAATGGCTATGTCACTGGACTCCCACGTAGTCGACCGTGGTTTGCATCCCAGACCCGGTGGCTTAAAACTCATGCCAGGCGCAAGTGCATGTGTGCCCAATATCCCAAGAGGAGAATGGAGGAGAAGGGATTGCGGCGTGACCATCCCCTCTAGGGGGTGATTTCTCGCTTTCTGTCTCTATGTCTCTGTCTGTCTGTCTGGCGAGCGCACGCGCCCTACAGTGAAAATCTCTCTCTCAAAAAAAAAAAAAATTAGTTGCCAGCAGTATTTAATCCTTATATGGGTCCCTGTGTCCCTCTCTCCTTTCAATGTCACTTCCATCCTCAGGCCCACTTCACCTGGATAATTTGTCGATGCTCACCTGAACTTGTTTGTCTGTCTGTAAGTTCTCCCAACCCTTGTCCTGATGCTCAATTGAACTTGTCTGTCTGTAAGTTCTCCCAACCCTTGTCAGTCTCATGTAAAGTTTATCAGCCTTAACATAATTTCATAGTTAGTTCTTAATCACAAACTTTGTTTTCTTTATATTGCTTGTAGTATAGTTTAATTTAACTTGGTGTTTAAGATTTCTACAACTAATCAAAATATTCATTCCCAACAGTTCTCAATTCTTGCTAACACATAAAATCTCTCCTCTTCTCATTCGAAATATTAGAAACTAAACTGTTTAGGATTTACGCTCTGGAAGATTATCCCTAAAGTAGACATGATAGTGATATACACAGGTGGTTTTTGATTCCTCATCTTCTTCGCTCACAGGTTTACAAGTTCTGAAAGTATTTCCAGTGTTCTGTAGCTCTCTGCAGATTAAATATGTAGTCCTGACCTGTACTGAATCTTTAGAGAGAATGAATGAGGTCTAACAAAGAAGGAGGCATGCATGTAGAGAACTGAATTTGGATTAGAAGAATCCATGGCAGGTATGATACCTTCTAATTTCCCTCTATGTATTCACTCTCTGTACATGCCCTGAATTCTACACATGATTTAGGTTCCGAGAGGCTTTTTGGATGCAGAGATAGCCCTTAACAAATTAGATTCCTCGGAAACAACCACTCTGGTCTACAGCAGCTTCAGAAACTGTTTTGGAGATGAGATGAGTTTTATGAGGAACATTGGATTTGCTTGAGCTTACTCAGAGTGCCCTATGGCCAGGCAACTGCTCTGACATTTAGAAGCAGTAAAATATGGAGCTTTGTTCTTAATGAATCTGTAAGACCTTCCTGAAGGACAAGCAAGAAAAATGTTGATATTTATGAGACCTTTATAAAATGGTCAAGAAAGAAAATATGAACTTGAACAGTTTCAGATTGCCCATAAATATCCTGCTAATTTAGCTCAGCTAATGAGAACTTCCAAAACAGTTCTTAAATCTTCTGCTGAACATCTGTGCTAAATGTGGATTGTTATGATAGTACCAAATAAACTCTGGTTTGCTAGCATATATTCGTGAATTAAAATTCATAAAAATTATTTTATTAAAAATAAGCTGCTTGGGGTCAGTAGTTGTGGGGTGCCTAAGGCCTTGGACTCTCACATGATTGACTGTGGTTCTAGTCCTAGACTTGGTGGTTTGCTCTCTCTCTCTCTCTCTGGTGAGCACATGTGCTCTATAGAAAACATTAAATATGATAATCATAAATAAAATTAAATTAAATCATTATAAAAATAAAATGCTAAGAATCACAGAATATTAACTACTTATATGAAGAAATAGGATCATGTTTTCTTTGTTATGGTCTTTTGCAGGGGGAGGGAAAATTCAATATTCTAGGCATAATGCAGTAATTCCAAACCTAAGAGGGCTTGTGCATAATGTTTACCTATCCCAAAGAAGTCATCCAGAAGTCCAGTAGGCAAAGGCACTGATTTAATTTGACTTAAAGTTTCGATGGTAGCCATTGGTAAAGAGTCCTTACTTCAATGCAATGCAGCAAGTGGTTTTATAGTGGCCCACGCCTGGGCACGTGTAGACATTTAGACTCCTCGGACACTTACAGAGTTTTATAATAGCTAATTATGTTTACTCAGCTCAGCTACTTGCATTTTATGCCTCACTACTGGGGCCATACACATCTTCAGAGAATAGCGTTGGCCAGAGTCTGCTCCTGAGGGAGAGGGTAGAAGGAAACCAGATATGGCAAAGAGGGGCATAGTCCGTGTCTGTATGATACCCCACACTAAGGGTTAGTTTAGAAAAATTTTAGAGGGGCAAGCAGGTGGTTATGTCACTGGACTCCCATGTGGTCGACTGTAGTTTGAGTCCCAGATCCAATGGCTTGAAAATCATTCTGGGCACATTTGCCTTTATGCCCAAGATCCCAGGAGGAGAATGGAGGAGAAGGGATTGTGGCAGACAGTGTGACCATGCCCCCTGGAGGTCAACTTCTCATTTTTCTTCACACTGTCTCTGTCTCTCTCTCTCCAGCAAGCATGCATGCCCTTTGTCAAAAAAAAAAAAAAAAACTTCTAAAAGAAAATCTTTCTGATTAAAACACAAATAAACAAACAGAAATCCTTAGATTTGAGAGAAAACCTATAATTATGCAACTAATGGAACTTAGGGCACATGAGTTGTTAAACCTAATTTTGATTCCTTCCAGGTAAAGTTATCCCTTGGTCTTCTTCATCTTTTCTTCCTTCAGCTCAGGTTGATCTGTTCCTCTGTATTTCTTTTTTTTTTTTATTATCATCATCATAATCTTGTTTATATTACATTGGATTGCATGTACCTTTACAGTGTATTACATTGCTTTTTCAAAAGGGAATGCCATGCATGTCAGTCAGTACAGAGACATTAATCTCCCCGCTTCATCAATATCTTTTCAATGTTTTTCCCAATCATTATTATTATTATTCTAATTATTTTTTAAACAATCACTATTTCTCATTTTGCTTGTAAAAAGACTTTACCCATCATGAAATACTTCTCAGACCAATCTCCAATACTCAGCCAAAAGAAACATCTAGAGCGGTGAAGGTGAATCCTCTCCTTTGCTTGTGAGCTCAAAGCCGAAAGTCTATAAATTTCTATGGTTCTTACAAACGAGTCTATCACATGCCACCCAAATCATTGGTCCCTGCGCTCTTTTAATTTATTCAGCCATGTACATTTGGAAGGCCTGAGGAAAGA
>NW_006159816.1:1700588-1736264 GCF_000334495.1 Tupaia belangeri chinensis
CCACAATCCCTTCTCCTCCATTCTCCTCTTGGGATCTTGGGCACACACACACACACGCGCCTGGCGTAAGTTTTAAGCCACTGGGTCCGGGACGCGAACCATGGTTGACTACGTGGGAAACCAGTGACATAGACATTATGCTAACTCCTGGTTCCCAATCATAATTCTTCATGATGCACATGATCACTAGAGGAGACTGCAAAATTAAAGACACACAAGCCTTTCCACAGATATTTAACCTTCATGGTTAACTTTCATACCACAGACAGTTGACAAGAAAAAAGATTTAAGTTCAAAAGGAATAAATATTGCATATGAACTCATGGGTGAAAATTAATTCATTGATTAATATTATATATTTATATAAATATAGTTCTGAAAGAATATTAAGTATTGACTGAGGAAAAAATCCTCCACTTTAATGGTCAAATTTAAAAATTTGGGAAACCAGCAGTTAGCGTAATGGCTATGTCGCTGGACTCCCACATAGTCGACCGCAGTTCGCGTCCCGGACCCGGTGGCTTAAAACTCATGCCAGGCACGTGTGCGTGCGTGCCCAAGATCCCGAGAGGAGAATAGAGGAGAAGGGATTGCGGCGTGACTATCCCCCCTGGGGGGTGATTTCTCGCTTTCTGTCTCTCTGTCTCTCTCTGTCTGTCTGGCGAGCACACGCTCCCTATAGCAAAAACCTCTACAAAAAAAAATTTTTTTTGATAAAGTCAAAACATCAAAAATAAGGGGAGAAAAAAGCAAAGTTTTTTTTCAAGCATTAAAATGGCCATGAAAGTTAGACTGAAGTCTTAGAACTTGATCACTTTAATAACAGAAATTACAAATTCTTTCTTAAATAATCAGGAGGAAGGACACTCTACGATCCATTAATGTAAAATTAAAAATAACACATACTGGGACCAGCAGATGACATAATGGTTGCATCGTTGGACTTTCACGTAGCTGACCATGGTTCGAGTCCCAGACTCAGTGGCTTGAAATTCATACAAGAAGTGTATGCATGCATGCCCAAAATCCTGAGAGGAGAACAGAGGAGAAGGGATTGCAAACTAGTCACACCCCTAGGTAGTGGTTTCTCAGTTTCCCTTCCTCTCTCCCTTTCTCTCTCTCTCTCTCTCTGGCAAGCATTATGTGCCCTGTAGCAAATTGAAAATAGGCAAAATTATATAAATATGTACTGTTGAGCTATTAAAAGGATTAGTAGGTATATTAATGGGACATGGGAACAAAAAGCCTTCACAGAGACGAGCAAATGAGAAGGTAATATATGATAACGGAATACTTCAGTGAGGGACAAACCAAGGTCATTTGACAAAATATGTTGAGGCCAAGAGTTGGTTACTAGTCATATGTGTAGATTTGCGTGTGTGTGTGTGTGTGTGTGTGTCTATATCGCTACCAAATGCCTCCAGGTAAAGTGAGAGCAAAAACGAAAGCCATAAAGATATTTGAAGAAAAGAAATATTGAATATAATTTTTCCTTGATGATGGAAATTTTTTTAAGACTTCTAAAATTGGGGAATCATAAAGCATGTGACTGAGAGATTTGACTGTAATGAGATTGTGAAACTTTTCTATGGCAAGAAACATCATAATTGTTTAAAAAAGAAATAATGAGCAAAAACATTTTCAGCATAGAACACAGATATCAACTCTATTTGAGCTGAACATCTGAATCTGTACATACATGTACATTTATAAAATAAACATCTTGGAAACACCAAAACAATGTATTTTTTGCCCAGTGTAATCTTTTGTTTGTAGTTGCCCTAAGGTACCCAATTCAACTGCCAAGACTGGTGAACTCAGTTCAGAAGATTTCTTCCTTGTCTTCTGTACCTGACCCCAGGAATAGAATATGGTTCAAGGGGAGATCCGACCAGATAGGAAGAGAAAGATCTGTCAAGTTTAGCCTCATAGAGTTGGGGGGGGTGGCGGGGAGTGGGAGAAGAATCTAAACAATTCCAGCTCTTTACTCTTGAACTAAAACCCCAGATAGGGGTGTTGTTTTAGAAAGGTGGAGAGAAAAGCCACAAGTAGAAGAGGTTTGTGCCTCTTTTCAATCTGAAACTCTGAAAAAGAGATGAATGAGTGAAAATGGGCTCCTGAATGGGGGTACGTGCTCTTCAAAAGAGCCCTGAGTTAAAGGGTGTCAGCCTAAGCAGCTTGAGATTTTTGTTGTTGTTGTTCTGTTTAGTTTTTTTGTTTGTTTTGTTTTGTTTGTTTATTTGTTTGTTTTTTAATTTTGTCAGAGAGAAGTGTGCTGACCAAAGAAAGAAAGAACTCCCCTGGGGCACGGTCATGCCACAATTCCTTCTCACTTTCCATCTTATCTCTCCAGCAAACTCACGTGCCCCATTGCATAAATAAAAAAAAAGAATCTGCTAAATAGCTGAAAGACATTTATTGGTAAGATTAATTTCTTCTTCGTCACTGCTTCCATGAGAAAATCGAACCATTCATAGAAAACTAATAAGCTAAGTGTCCGTTCCTTCTACATAGTGGCAAGGAAATCTGTGACTCTCCTACATATCCAGAAAAGTAAAAATTGGCAGGGAATGTAACTCACTTACAAAAGAAGAAATTTAAAACCTAACATAGCAATACTTCACTTTTCTAATAATTAATAAAGGAATATCCATGAAAGCAACTTGCCTTCTTCATCTATCAAACTATGAAATACTTCGTTTTAAAAACTGCTCTCTGTTGGTGAGAGTGCAGGGATGCTGACTGACATAAACTGGTCAATGCTTCTGGAGGATATTTAGTAACATATTTAAAAGACTTTAAAATTTCTTTGCTGGTATTTGTCTGAAAAGAACCATGTGACTTAACTACCCATGAGATCGTCTTTTACCATCATTTATAACATTAAAAATGTGAAAATGTAAAGTGATTGCTACAATACAGTTCTTCTATAAATGGGATAATGAATATTAAAACATATTGGAAGTATAGTTATTGACACAGAGAATAATTTTACAATGTATTGCTGTGAAGAGGCAATTAGAAGACAATATGGACTTTAAAAATTTTAAATCATATCTATATAGAATGAAGTCATGAAAAACATGATACTAATGGAATAAGATTTTTCATGTAACAGAGAAATGGTATTTACAATTTGGTAGTGATTCTTTTTATTTTTTTTTTAAATCTTGTCAGAGGGCATTTGCACACACCAAAGGGAAGGAGAAAGAGAGAGAGAAAGAGAAAGCATCTTCCATGGAGAATGGTCATGCTATAATTCCCTCTCCTCCATTTCTCCCTTCTTTTTGGAATTTGGACCTGTGCGCACATGTACCTGGCATGTTTTTCAAGTGAGTCTGGAACTTGAACCACATGGTCAGCTATATGATATCCAGCTGCTTTAACCACCAAGCCACAACCTGGCCCTGCTAGCAACTTTGTACCTTTAGTAATATTGATGTCATTCTCCAGTGATTGTTCTGGGAGAAACCATTTAGAATCTCTTTTATTATTAGAATCACTGAAATAGTAATGGCTAACGTTAACTGAGTACCTGCCTTGTGCAGAAACAGTGCTAAATGTAAATTAATTAAATCCTCACGAGTACATATGAGAAAGCTGTGACTATTATCAACCCTGTATTATTGATGAGGACACTAAGACACAGAGCTGCTGAGTAAGGTCATCAGCCAGAAATGAACAGGGCAGAGTTTTAAATGTGAGCTGTTTGAATGCAGACGCTATTTATTTAGCCATTATGCTGTAGCTCTCCTCTAATAGAAAGGTCATTGCAAGGCCTACACCCATTCAAAGCTGAAAGGAAAGAATAACTTTGCGCTTTAACATGGCCAGATCTGTCTCTTAGGAGCCTTTGATAGGTGAAGCAAGGTAGTTCCCTTCCCCAGTTACTTATTTATACCCACAAATACAAACAGGGGTCAGGATGATTTCTAAAAGAAAAAGGATTGAGATAAAAACTCAATTCGCTTTGAAATGCAAATATATTAAAATAGATCTGATGAACTGGTAGTAATTCTTTTTCTTTCTTTTTTTAAAATTTTGTCACAGGTATTGAACTCACCAAAGGGATGGGGTGGGGGGGAGAGAGAGAGAGAGAGAGAGAGCGCATCCTCCATGGGAAATGGTCATGCTGTAATCCCCTCTCCTCCATTTCTCCCTTCTTTTGGGAATTTGGGCATGCACACACATGTGCTTGGAAACTGATTGGAAGAAAGAATAATCAAAATTTAAAAAAAAAAACAAAAAAACTCAATAACCACATCCAGCAAATTTTGGCTAGTTGTCTTCTCTCAGCACTAGGCCATTAGAGAGGAGCTGGTTTTGAGAACAGTGGGGAGCCAATATCTGATCCAGCCACCCAAGTGTACTTGGAAATGTCCCTTGAGAAAAAAATGACCTTGTGTATATACTAAAAGCTGATCACTGAGAGGTCTAACTCTGGGTTTACCAGTTGGAAGAAGTATGCCCATTACTGATCACAACATCTGGGAAGGTTCCTTCTGTCTTGTACGCCAAAGAACTGCTGTAGCAAGTGAAAACAGTGAGACAAATGAAACATATGTAAGGTCCTCCAAACTCTACTTCAAGGAAAAATATACCACAGCAATTGATGCATGGCTCAAGTCAGAAACCTTGGAATTTCGTCCACATCATATAACACACTAAAAACAAAAGAAAAAACAGTAAAGGAAAGAGGGAGTAAAACCCATAACTACATAACTATAGCCATGTGGGAAATTAGAAGAGTCATAATTTTAATATTGAATAAAACATGTCCACACTGTGATGTTAAAGACGTCAGTGTTGGAAGGTGCTGGATTATGTGCACATTTATGTGTGATTTGGGCACTTAAGGGAGAGGCCATCAATGGGGAGTATAAAAACTCAAATGAAAGAATAAATATAAATGCATTAAGCATAGTTGTAGGATAGGTGTGATTTTCATTTTTATTTTTATTTTATTTATTTATTTATTTTTACTGTAGGGTAAATATACACACAGAAGAGAGAAAGAGAGAGAGAAAGTGAGAAATCACTCCCTTAAATGGATGGTCATGCTGCAATCCCTTCTCCTCCATTCTCCTCTCAGAATTTTGGGCACACATACACAAACCTGGTGTGATTTTCAAGCCACTAGGTCCAGGACTCAAACCACAGTCCACCATGTGGGAGTGCAGGACTTTAACCACCACGCCACCTGCTGGCCCCATGATTCTTATTATTTTAAATGTTCTTTTGTATAGACTTTCTGATCAAGTATTGTTTTTTGTTTTTGTTTTTGTTTTTTTGGAGAGGTTTTTTGCTACAGGGTGCGTGCGCTCGCCAGACAGAGAGAGACATAGAGACAGAAAGCAAGAAATCACCCCCCAGGGGGGATGGTCACGCCGCAATCCCTTCTCCTCCATTCTCCTCTCGGGATCTTGGGCACGCACACACATGCGCCCGGCGTGAGTTTTAAGCCACCAGGTCCGGGACGCGAACCACGGTCGACTACGTGGGAATCCAGCGACATAGCCATTACACTAAGCTGGTTCCCAAGTATTGTGTTTTTGACAAACCAACTTTATTTGAAGACAAATAACTTTAACTAAAATTCCAGTTAATGATTTTTCTGACATTTCGTTTTTTTCCCCATGCTATTCAACTAAAGTAGGGATTCTGTAACTCATGCCTTATCCAAAATTAACACATTTTTCTTTATCCTTTAACAAGAATCACAATTGCAATGATCTTTTATTTTTTCAGTTCAGATGAATAACTTCTTTCAAAGAACATGATAGAAAAAATTTCTATAAATATGATAAAATTTTCTATAAAAGAACAGTATTTGGAAACGAGACATAAAATACTACTGTCTAGGTCATTAAAGTTTTATTCTTTGGAGCTTGTATTGTACCCCCAAACTGGTGACAAAATAGAGAGATTAAATCAGATTTGTGAGCCAGTGCTATGAAAAGCTGGTCTGCAAAATTGCCTATAGCTTCTCAAGACATTAAGTTGTTGGCAAACAACCAACCTCCTATGCAGGCACGACAATGAATGTAAATGAAAGACCTTTTATTCCTGGTACAATTTAGTGATGAGGCCTTTCCTTCATTCTCAAAGAACAGTGTAAAGGGGATTTAACATTCATTCATTAACTGTAAATACAGGGAACTTCTGCTGCCTCCAAGTTTTTCCTCTGAAACGCCTACCAGGGTAAGAAAACACCTTCTTCCACCCAGTGACTATATTCTTTTAATTTCCTATTAGCCATGTAACCATCAGGTCTTAATATAGCCTATCATATTACTGCACTGGGAGCTGCTAAGTGGAATCCATTGAGATTAGTTATAAACTCAGAATGACCATGTCGGAAGTGGCCTTAGAAGAAATTATGAAATTCAGACATTTTATAACCAGAGGGACCAGCTAACAAAATTCCTGATAATTCCTGATGTGTATTTTTGTTCTTTGATTCATTCAGTAATTTTGTGTTCTTCTCAAGTGCCAGACATTAATTGTATGGTTAAGCAATGTTAAGGTTCTCCAGAAAAACAGAACCAATAGAGGGTGTGTGTGTGTGTGTGTGTGTGTGTGTGTGTGTGCTTGTGTAGTGAAATAGAGAAAGTGACTGAGAGACTGAGTTTAAGGAATTGACTCACATACTTATGGAGGTTTGAAAAGTCCCCAAACTAAAAAGGTAGGTCTGAGGCTAGGAATCAGGGAAGAAGAAGGCTGAGTGCCCTGGCAGTCTGCTGACAGAATTCCTTCTTGCTTGGAAAGATTAGTAGTCTTTGTTCTGTTCAGGCCTTCAGACGATTGAATGAGATCCATCCACATTAGAGAGGGTAATCTGCTTTGCTCTATATCTACTGATGTAAATGTCAATCTCATTCAAAAACGCCTTTTTAGAGTATCCAAAATAATGTTAGACCAGAAATCTGGGCATCGTGCTCCAGCCAAGGTGTCATATAAAATTAACCATGATGCCGCAACCAGTTCAGTCAGGACCTGTCTTTAAACGGAATGACTAGTTGATAGGCTTATACTCCAGTGCCCTAGGACAGGTAGAAGGACTAGCTAGTCATGCTCATTTATACAGAAAGGTCAAAAAGAGCTATAAGTATTCCTTAATGTGAATTGCCACAAACTCCAGGAGAATTTGAAGGTCTGTGGAAATTACTGTGTGAAGCGACAGCAGTCAGGTTTCCATGGTAAGCAGCAGGAGAAAATTATAATCCAGCAGACCTTGTGTAAAGTTTCTTCCTATGGACAGATAAAACACACTGCTGATTGTTTACTTCCAAAACCAGAGCTCACCTTTGTATAGAAATGAGACATCCATAATGTCTCAACACATGGTTCTTTAATATCCTCCAAAAGACCAGAAAGCATGAAATAACCTAAAAGTATTCAAGACTTTGGTAAGAAAGCTCGGGGAGGAGGAGAGTCCAAGGATAAAGCTGTCTGTTGAGTGGGCTTAATTTGTTAGATCTATGGGAAGGCACAGGCATTATTTCAGACCATCTGAGACTGAAGAACAGCTTCAACTTCAGGTAGTAGACAGCAACCAGGAACAGATGCAAAAAGGTATTTTTCTCTCCTGCTTCCAACCATGTTTAACCAGGCTTCTAATCTCAAACCCAAATCCTACATTTCACCAGTTCAGAAGGAGTATTTATGTACAAAATGTGAATTGCTCATCTTTATAAACTACTTTTAGCCTGTGGCAGTAAAAAATTTACTTCTCTTTAACACCCAAATAATAAATCATATGCATCTTTAAAACAGGAACTTCCCTAAATATAAATCACATACTATATGACATTGTGTTTCAAGTGTTTTCAGACTTTTAGAACTGTTCATTGAACACAGATCAGTATCTGGTTTTACACCCTGTTCAGAATCATCTTTACCCCTGGGTTTGAGGAGCCCAGCAGGTCATCCTATTTAATATTCCCCCTTCAGCAACATTACAGAGTTTCATTACTCCCATTATGTTCTTGTGGTTGTTTTCAAGTTTATCAGGACCAAGATAGCATAAGTGTCCTATAATCACTTTGAGCATTAGCAGTGTAATAAAACAATAATTAGTCGTTCCTTCAAAATGACTTGTTGAAATAGCTTCTTTTTCTTGATGATTTGTATTCATTCATGAATAAGGAGATAACTACATGTTTTTATTGCAAAAGATGTCAAGATGAGTAACAAACTGAATCTGCAGAAAGCATTAAACTCAGAGTAAATTTCTAAATTAGTCTGAAAATGTGAATGTCTCAAATATCAGTGAGTGATTTTTAGAAAAAAGATGAGTATTTTGGGTAGGTAAATTTTCTTTTCACTTTCAAAACAAAAGCAGGTTGATAAAAGGATCTAGTTTTGATATCTACTTTTTTAGAGCAAGCATATAGACTCGATTCTCATACATTCTGTAAGTATAGTTTATTTGTCATAGTTCATTTTCATTGACATAAAAATGCACTTCAACATTTCTCTTTATTCTTTTTCTTAGGTTGCTATGATAAAAGGACTCAGAAATAGTTGAGTTATTATCACTTTGTTCCTTGAAATATAATCAAGGTTATTGTGAATTAATATTTATTTAAACTTGAATGAAAAAGGTAATGATCTTCTAAGGTTTCACACTTTGTTCATATTTACCCATTAATAGAAGAAGCCCACAGGACCAGCAGTTAGCATAATGGCTATGCTGCTAAACTCCCATGTAGTCAACCGCGGTTTGAGTCCAGGTCCTGCTGGCTTCAACTCACGCTGGGTGTGTGTGTGTGCATGCCCAAGATCCCAAAAGGAGAATGAAAAAGAAAGAATTGCGGCATGGCCATCCCCCCTAGGGGGTGATTTCTCACTTTCTATCTCTCTGTCTCTCTCTGTCTTTCTGGCAAGCGCCCATACCCTATAGCAAAAATCTCTTCAAAAAAAAAAACAAAAAACAAAAAAAAACGAAGCCCTAACTTTAGAAATGTTCAATCACTTACAAAAGTATCAATTATTATAATTTGGACTCAGTAGTTAATAATAAAAATTCTAATAGAAATTCTCCCTGTCAGGCCAGACAGTGAAAGAGCAGAACATGGGCAGACCATGTGGAAAGACTGCTGGTTGGAGTCTAGGGATCTCCTGCATGTGCCCAGGATCTAGGCTGGCTGATGGGGTGGATCACAACTCAGGACCTGTTGGGGGTGCTGTATCTCTATCTCCCTCACTCTGCCTCTCGCACTCATGAAATAAATTTTTTTAAAAAGAAAATTATTCTCCTTGCTTAAGAATTACTGAATGTAAACAGAAAGGAATGTTCAACTATGTAGATAAAAGTTTCATCTATTTAGAGCTAATTTTTAGATTCTAATCCTAAGTACAGCAATGTGGTAATTTTTTACTTTTCTGAAAATCTGAAAAGCATATAAATTGTGCCAGGCTCAGGCTAAAATTCTGAGCTGACGTTAAAAAAAAAAAATCCTCAGTAAGCAAATGTGTCCCAAATTTATTGCACTTTCAATATTTTGAACAACAAAAACCCTACTTATATCAAGTTGAATGAGAAAGCTAGAAGTTCTGGTGCACAAAATTTGGCAATAATATCACCTGAGTGACTGCGTAATAAATGCCCAAAGTTTCCTTTGTGCCTCAGATGGCAGTGAAGTATCATCCAGAAATTAAAATGCTATGTGCCTAACCTTAGACATTAGCATGCTCTTGTCTGTTTCCAATCTAGATTGCAGAGTTAAGTAGTTCTTCAACAAATATTTTTTAAAATACACTTAAATGTGTTTAGGACTTCTGTCTTAAAACATCCGCACACATATACCCCTCATATTTCCATATTCTGACAATTCTCTTCAAGTACTGCCCTTTATAACCATATTTAGAGTTGCCTATATCTTAACATTTTTATCACTTATTTCCTCTTAATCCCACTGCAATCTGAGTTCTACTTCACTGTTTTAGTCTCCTTTTCTGTTGCTAATGGAATAGCAATAGAATACCACACTGGGTAATTTAGAATAGAGATTTATTTAGCTCACAGAGATGGAAGTCCCAGGTCAAGAATTCCAGCACCTTAACCACCCACCATCTGCTGGCCCCGGGACTTTCTGCAGAGTCCCAAAAACAACAGGAGATCATATGGAAGGAGCTTGCAAGCATCCCTATGTGTCTTGTTTCTTCTCCTTATAAGTCCAACAGGATTAAATCATGGGGTCCCATGATGTAATTCTATTCAATTCTAATCATCTCCCAAAAATTCCATCTCTTAATCATATAGTTGGATTAATTTTCCACCTTCTTATACTATCAAACCAAATGCTGATCACGTCTACATTGACTTCTGTAGAATTAACGTGTCCAACTGCTGCTTATGAAATTCCAATTAAAGTCTTATTTTCCCTCAAACTAAACATTCCCCAAATATCATCATTGACAAATAAATCTTTCCTTCCCTTTATATTACCTTAAGACAGGCAGTATCTCACAATGTCATATTTTAATTTTCTTCTCCATCAGCCCACACTTAAGACTTTTTCTGAGCTTCTATTAAAAATCTTATCCAAAATTTAAAAAAAATCCTTTTAACACTTTCTAAGAAGTTTCTGTGCTTTCTTTCATACATTCTTCATCATCGACTATACCAAATATTTTATTCATTTGTCTTATCTATTTGTTTTCTTTCTTTGGAGAGTAAATGTCATGAACTTGGAGGTTTATTTTTTGTCTGTCATAGCTAAAACAGTATGAGGGGATTTCAAAGGTGTGTAGAAAAATATATTGATAAGTGTGAATTTATTTTCATAGTAGTCATTTTCCATGAACTTGTTGAAGACTCCTTGTTTTGAAAATCTTTATATCTGCATATAGTAAGCGCTAAATAAATACAAAGTTCTCTAGGTTTGTTTTTATTGACTATTTTTAGAACTTGATTATCAGATACTTTTCCTGCTTTTCTGAAAGTATGGTAGTAATTTTTTATTGAATGCTGAGCATTGTGTATAAAATATTATAGAGCCACTCCATTATCTTATCTTCTTCCAAAGATGCTTGAGTTCTGTTAGAGCAGGCAGTTAAATTACTGAAGATATGCTTTATTCTCTTAAGGCCTCATTTTAGGCTTTGCTAGAGTGGTCTTTTCTAGTTTTGTGTTTACTCCTATAGTGCATCCCTCCTCAGGTCCAATTAAATGCCTGGGAGTTGCAGTAAGATCTCTCCATTCTGGCTAGACTTGCACTTTAACAATTTTCTTGGACTGGGTTTTTCTACTTATCTTTTAGCCTTCCCGAAGAGGCTCTCTTCCAAATCTCCTGGAAATGCACCCTGTACTTGCATAGCTCAGAAATTGTCCAATGACCTGAGAGGAATTTCCACTCAGATTTCTGGTTATTTTTCTTTGTAATACCCCCATTTTTGATTCCCTAGTTGCAAATCTTAGCCAATATAGCAGTCACAAACTCTGACTTCTACATCTTACATTGGCAAAACTGATGCTCTTACTTGACTTCTCTTTCTACACTATGGCCTGAAAAATGTTCCTTTAGAGAATCCCGGATCCTATAGCTTACTTCATGCAGTTTTCCAAGAATTGTAGCCCAGCATTGGTACTATTCAATGCCTACAAATATCATTTTATATATTTTGTCCCGACTTTATAGCTATTTACAGTGGAAGCTATACCTAACACCAGCTACTTCATAATGACCAGAAACAGAAATCCAACAAATATTTTGGAATGAATCAACATGAAATCTTGTGGATTCTCTCTTTTTAATATTCCTTGAATCCACCTTTTTCTCCTCTTTGCCTGCTGTGGTACTTTAACATAGACTACCGTCCCTCTAGCCTAGCTTACAGTTACAGTACTCTGGCTGGTGTCCTGCTCTCCACTTCTCTCCTACACACTGTCTGCTATGCTCCAGTCAATAATCTTTGTTTGTTTCATTATTTTTTTAATGTTAACATGATATGCTCCCCCTTCTTAAAAAACCCACCAATGGTTCTGCATTGTCTTCAGGATCAACCCCAAATTCCCGGTATTCCTCTAAGGTCTCATTTCTCCCTGCCACTCCATTTCTCTCCCTGCCCCCTTCCCAACACATGCTGTCAATGACCCTCAGTTCCTGGATATGCATGGATCCCTCTCACTTGCAGACTCTTCCATGTGTTGCTTCTCCTGCCAGAACAGTCCCCTATTCTAACCTGCCGCAGTCATTTGCTCAGATACTATGTCTCCAGGAAAGCCTGTAGATTTCCCCGGGTAGGATTAGGGGCCCCACTTGTGCTCATCTTGCACTCTGCACTTTCCCCAATCATCATCTGTATCACACAGTTTCATAATTATCTATTTACTTTTCATACTCCCATTAGACCATAAGCTTCTTGGGGCAAACCCCATGTGTTATTCATTGTTTTATTCCTATTCACTAAATTACTGAATAAATATTTCTTGAATTAATGCATATTAATGTTAGCAACTTGCCTGACAAGAATATATTTCTTCTCAATCAATTACTTGTCTCCACTTTGTGCAGTGAATAAATACATAAACACACCTACCTCTCTGGGGGAGGGGGGGAAACAGTAGAGATCAAGGAACATATAAAAATGAAAATATAACACTAAAATGATATGAAACAAAATAAAAAGCCTTAGTTTTCTGTGTTAGAATTAAATATATTAAAACCGCAGTGTTTTTTTTTTCTTATATCTACAAAGTAAACATAATTTAAAAAATTGCCCTTTAGGGCTATATTGCAGCTAGTACAAAGAAAACATAATTTTAAAAATTGCCCTTTAGGGCTATATTGCAGCTACTATATTCTCTACAATTATGCTGATTTTCAAAATTTTAAGATTGCTGCTTATTAGTTGAAAAGGAGATTATAGAATTTATCTTCTTCATCTCAGAGATGAAAAACTGAGTTTGAAAGAAATAAATGTCTTGCTGAAGTCCCCACAGTTAGTTGAATGTTTGCTCTATCACTCAGATCTCCTATGCTCCTTATATTTCCTTCAAATTGATATATTCTTGATGAAAGAAACATTGGTCATCACCAACGTTGACAACATCCTGTATATGTGAAGGGAAACAACTCCCTTACTATTTCATATTCACCTCTTACCATAGGACCCGATTAGGCTATGAAAAAAGTAACCACAAACACATTAGAGGAACTGAAGATCGGGTGTGGTCCCAAAGAAGGGCCTCCTATAAGGTGTCAAGAACTTGAGAACATGAACACTTTGCTGTCAATAGATAGTTAGCTTATAATCTAATAATAAATAATACGGATATTTAGTCCTGAGCTCTGACAAGTAGATTTTCCTTAGAAGAGAGTTTCTTACTTGGTTTCTATTTGATTTTAATGAATAATATGCATGGCAGTCAAAAATGTCTATAAATCCAACGGGGAAGAAAAAGTATTGAGATTTTTCCATCAAGTAGTGATGTCAAAAGCCACAAGATGATGAATGTTTCCAACTCCTATTTTCTCAGCATACTCAACAAGTATTTTTTCAGTGGTCTTAGTGCTTTCTGGAACTAGATGGGATATATTAAAAAACAAATAAGTAAATGAGTTTTCGTTTTGGTTTTAATAAGTGACCAAATATGTATGCAGACACATTCTGGGAATCTTGATACTTCAATAACAATTCTCATTGTGACACAGGGATCAGATCTTTCCTTCTGTTATCTTGGAATTGATATTCTTTACATGAAATGTCTCTTATCTTGTAATTAATATATTCTTGACTGACAAATTGAGTGAGTATACATACCGCTTTCTGGCCCTGCTGTACAGTGAAACTGAAAATATTTACAAGAATGGTCTTATTTTGGCCCAGCTACAGCAGCATGAGCTGATAAAAAGCTGTTCTCGGCTGGCAGGACCTCTTGAGAAGTCCAGCTTCAACTTCAGGTCTAACCTAAAGACTGGACATGGTGGCATGGGCCTATAATTCCAGAAACTTGAAAGGGTAAGATAGGAGGACTGGAGGCCAGCAGGTGGAGTAGTGGTTAAGTGAGTCAACTCTCACATGGCTGATCACAGTTTGAATCCTGGACTTGGCAGCCTGAAAATCTTATCAGCCATAGGTTCCTGCCCAGAATCCCAGCAAGAATAGAGAATAAGGAATTGTGGTGTGGTCATCCCTCTAAGGGTTGGTTTCTCACTTTCCTACTCACTATCTCTGTTTTTCTCCAGCAAGCACACATGCTTTATGGCAAAATCTTAAAAAGGGAGGAGCAGCAGGTGGCATGGTGGTTAAGGCACTGGATTCTCATATGATCAATCCCAGTTCGAGTCCCACACCTACTGGCCTGCTTTCTCACTTTCCCTCACTCTCTCTCTCCATGTGTTTCCCTCAAATTAAAACTTAATAATAATAATAAATAAAATTAAATAATTCTTTTTAAAAAAAGAGGAGGACTGAGAGCCTAAGGTTAGCAGGGGCAACATAGTGAGACCTGTCCGAAAAAGAAGGGAGGACATGATAGTCTACCTCTAGTCTGACTAGTCAGGAGACCAGAAGACAGGCAGAGAAACGCAATATAGAAAGATCCTGTCTTTTAAAAAGGGGAAGAATGGTCCATTTTATTTTCCTCCCAAGTACCTATAAGCAGAACTGAATTAACACGTCATAAAAAGGGCAGTTAGGTACTTGGAGCTCACATTCTTTCTCTAGCATCACAAAACAATTTTACATCAGCCTCAAGAACAGAAGGAAAATCTTAGATTAACCCAGAGACTCAACCTGGCTTTAAAGAAGGTACTTATTTGGTATTAACAGCCTGTGATCGTGGGACTCCGCCCCATGGACAGTAGCATTGAATGAGTGCTTTTTATGTGCAGGCTTTATGTTAAGCACTTTGCAAGTATTAATTCATTTAATCTGTCATTAGACCCATTTTATAGATGAGGAACTGAGGCACTCAGCGTGTTGTAGCATGCTTGAGATTTACAGCAAGCAAGTAGTAGAGCTAGGACTTCAAGCCAGGAAGTTTGGCTACAGACCTTACTCTTTTCCACTTCTACTTCTCCCCCACAAAAATGAGTCATCAAATGTCCATTTGACTTTGGCCTTCCTCATCAAGACTCAATAAAACAGCTGACAAATTTTACTTTTATTAAAGTGAGTTCACTGGGGGTTGCAAAGACTCTAAAATGCAAGGCTAGCAATTAAGCAAATGTGGATCTCACAGAAATATTTATTTGTCCCAAGAGGGTGAGTCCAGCTCTGCAAGCTTAAGAGAATGCTACAGTATATGCTTTTGAGGGTTCACCATAACCCATACATCAGCTGCCCCAGAGAATGCTGTGAGTGTAAGGCCTGTGCTCGTGTTTTAAAATGGATTATCACATGCTAATACGATGAAAATGCCAAAAATCAAGTTCCAAAGACTTGGTCCAGACACATGGCTTTCATCAGCCCCACAAAGCTGAGAGTTTATTAGCCACTGATGAAAGGAAGAGGCAGAAGCTGACACAGATGTAGGACAGGACACGTGCAGTGTCCTCCACTGAAGCACACCCTCAGCAAGGCATCTGCAGGAGCCAAGCGACACATTCGCCTTCACTCATAGGACTCCAACCAAGGCAAACCTCTTTAAAGGCGAATTGCTGAATAGGTCAAGCTTCAGTTTGATCCTGATTTAGTGTGATGATGCCCTCACCCAGGTGTATACAGCCATAAGAGAGATTTTATTGTGATGGGCATGTTAACTTGCATCCAAACCTGAATGGAGTAAGGCACAATAACTGTGTGAAACCTCAAGCGTGTTAGCTCTGCACAGATAAAACTGCTTTATTTGGAATCTGGTGAAGCAAGGGGGAAAGACATCTGCAAACCATGAAGCTTATTTTAAAAAATTGTTTCTCCAGTCAAGTACTTGAGGTGCTCTCAGTCCTAATTAATGTCTATTGCAAATGCAGCCTCATAGCCAACATCCACTCCCCTAATCTAAGCCATATGTTCCTTCCATGGCTTTAACAATATCAGAGAAAATTATTGGTGCTTTTTTCACTGAATATTTCCATTACCAAAAAAATCCACAAAAGACAAAACTTTTTTTTTCCCCTCCAGACTTATGCTCTATGAGAGCTCAATGGAGAAGAAAAACTCCTTTTCTCAAAACCTCTTCCCACTTCTTTCTCTTTTTTTTGTGTGTGTATGTGCTTAAACAGAAGGGAGGCCTTATGTGTGGTTTTTACATGTTGCTTAAGTATTTCACCTCTATTAGGATCTAAACTTCTACAAAAGGGGAACTTTTCATATATTAAAAAAAAAAAAATCCTAGTGGTTAAGAGTGCCAGATTCCATATGGCCACTTGTTTGAGAGGAACCCTGGATCCTGCAGCTTGAAAAACATGGTGGGCACATATATACACATGTCTGATATCCAGACAGGATGGAGAGATGGAGGAGAAGAGATCACAGCATGACCACCTCATCCACCTTGGGATTGCTTTCTCTCTCTCTGTCCTTATGTTTCTCTCTGTCCTTATGTGTGTGCCCTCTGGCAAATTAAAAAGAAAAAAAAAGTGACAGAGATAAACTGAAAGATTATATTGGAGTCAATACATAGCCTATACCATTGAAGCATTATCATCAGATCGCTCATAAGGCAAGAGAGTAAACCCCTATAAATTGGTTTACAGTAACTGTTGGAAAATAGCTTGCTTTTCCCTAGAAACTAGCAGCTTACAACAAATTTCTTTATCTTCTCTAGCTACTACTAAATATGTTTTCTTATTTTAAGAAGTTCTCTTCATGTATAAGACTGTCGCGAAGAGACCTTAGTGATGCCCCATCAAGTGGTTTGTAACCGTCACTCCACTTCCCAAACACCTGGTGGGCTTGGAGACTGGTTCATCTCCAGAGAGAGAACTCAATTGCTCTGAAGTATACCTGATGGAGCCAAATAACTCTTTCAAAAAGTGCTTTTGGTGATTCCAATGTGCTGCCAAACTTAAGAAGCACTCTTATTAGCCACCCATCCCTTTTAGGTCAGTGATATTTAATGATTGGCTCGAATTCTGTAGACTTTGTGTTAGAAGGGAGACTATATACTCAGGTTTGAAACCTCCACACCTGTGCATCTTCACCTATAATTTAGTATTAATAATATCCCTTTAAATCTATGTTGTTTTGAAAATTAAAATCAGTTTGAAAATGAAAAAAACCTAGAAGTACTCTCCAACTATTCCTTTTCAGGAACCTGTTTTCTGTCTTTTATTTTTTTCATTACAGTATCTATGAGCTAGTAGGTGTCACTATATAACCCCAGATTTAAAATAAACCAATAAAATAAATTATTCTAGAACTGCCCAAAGAGTATTAAATTTTAAATAGAATTTTCTATTTAATTTTTTTTTTTATAATTTTACTAGAGAAAGGCAATAAAAGTGAGAAAGAGAGCTGCCAGGTCCGGGACTCACATTGCAGTCAGCCATATGGGATTCCAGCACCTTAACCACCATGCCACCTGCCAGCCCCCAAAGTATTAATTCTAATAGTACAAAACATAAAGAAATGACTCATTTTTATCCTTGTATTAAAATAATAGCAGTTGCAGCCAAATAAGCACTCCATGCCAGTCATTGTAACTGAGTATTTGAGAACGCTCTCATTGCAACCCTGAAGTAACTTTAAGAGGCCAGCATATTACTCTTATCCCCATTTTACAGATAAGAAACCAAGGCACCAAAATTTAAGTAATTTTCCTAAGTAAATTCCTTCTCCCAAGTTTAATTTTGCAAGGTTAGAAACTGGTAGCCAATTTAGTATTTTTTATTACTTTGTTAATTTAGTCTTAAAATCACTACTGAGGGAACCAGCAGTTAGCGTAATGGCTATGTCGCTGGACTCCCACGTGGTCGACCGCGGTTTGCGTCCCGGACCCAGTGGCTTAAAACTCACGCCGGGCACTTGTGCGTGCGTGCCCAAGATCCCAAGAGGAGAATGGAGGAGAAGGGATTGCAGTGTGGCCATCCCCCTTGGAGGGTGATTTCTCGCTTTCTGTCTCTATGTCTCTCTCTCTGTCTGGCGAGCGCACGCGCCCTAGAGCGAAAAACCTCTCCAAAAAAAAAAAAAAAAATCACTACTGAAACTTGAAAAATAGCTTTTACTTTTAGTCATGATAAACTAATATTTATAAAGTATTTCCAAAGGCACATTTTACTCATCTGATCTCATTTATACATTTCAAGACTTATTAGCATAACCATTTAGTTGAAGAGAAACCAAGATTTGTAGACTACCCAACGTCTTCCCAGATAATAGGTGGCCAAACCCAAATCTGAACTTCATGACCCTACACTCAAGCCATCACACTGCTTTAGATCAGCTGTCTGTTAAGTGGCTCTGATAAGTATTTCATATGCTCAGTACAGCTAGGAAAATGGTATACAACTGATTACAAGGGCCAGCAGGTGGTGTGGTGGGTAAGGCGCTAGATTTTCACATGGCCTACCAGTTTGAGTACCAGATCCAGTACCCTGAAGATCACACTGGGCATGTGTACATGGGTACCTAAAATCCCAGAAAGAAAATAAAGAAGAGATTGCAGTATGGCCATCCCCTCGGGGGGCAATTTCTTACTTTCTCTCTGTCAATCTCTCTCCAGTCAGCATGCATGCCCTATAGGAAAAACCTAGGGGGAGAAAAACTGACTATAAGCAGCCCAAGAAAGAATGTCTTGCTGTTCATATTAAACTGTTGATTGTACTGAAATTCATAGGTATACTAGAAAACAAAATAAATTATGGCAAATCTCTCCAAAGATTTTGTTGTGCATCCTTTTATTTTTATTCACCTAATCTATGTTTACTGAGCTGCGGTAAAAGATGCATGGGCTATTTTTATTCGGAGAAAAGCTATAACACCAGCCAAGCAGAAGGACCCAACCATGACCAGAATGCAATGGCCTTCATTATCTTCCAACTCACTCCTAAATGACTCACAGAGAGCTGCCAGATGGTGTTTTCTCTCACCCTTTGCCTTGCACTTATTTAATTATTTTAACATAGTTTTTGTTCTGCTGCCATGATGCCTAATAGGCAGATATATTTGGGAATTGATTCCTTCTAATATTGACCAGTGCATTTAGACATTTTCTAAGGCTCTCAATTTCAGATCAAGTGAAAGTATAGAATACCAATGAGAAAAAGTATCACTAGTAATAATTAACACTTCCTGGGCACATGCATTATGCCAGACACTGAGTCGATGAATTTGCACACACATGCCTCACTTAATCATTCAACAATTTACAAACGGGCAAGCTGAAGTTTAGCAAGATTAAGAAACCTGGGTTAAACAGCTGGTAAGAGAAGTAGAGACAGAGAATGTGAACCAACCCTCTATTCTTAATCTTTATGTAACACTCATGTTGTAAAACATACAAGCTTTCACACCTTGGGGAAAAATATATAATACAGTGATAAAGAAATCCATAATGTCAATATTGAACCATTTGGAGAGAGATCAGGTAGGTGAATAAGATGACATGAAAATGAAGACATATGTAGACAGGGAGATGCGCTGCCTTCCTCCTTCCATGCACCTGTAGGAAGTGCAGTCAGCGATAGTCTCCTTGGGGATCTGCTTTAGGTGCAGAGAGCCAATCCATCCATGAGCACCCCCTGCCTGGGGCGGCTTCATCTGAGTCAGGCACAGGCACAAAAGCCCAGCCACTTTGGCTCTTGATGGGCAATACTCTCCCCAGAGATGATATCTGCAGGATTGGCCAAGGCTTTGTTGCCAGGTCTGCTTTGTAGTTTCACATCTTTTGCTGTCCAACCTTACTTTCACCTTTATTTCCACAGGTGTTCATCCCTGGTGAAATCTCTTCCATCACAAACTCTGATGAATCTGTGCTTTAGTAATATCATAGGAACTTTCAAAAAAATGTTTTTCATTGCTCATTTAGGAATTTTTGAGGCTTAAGAATCCATGCATATTGGGGCCAGGTGTTGGAGCAGTGGTAATGCAACTGGACCCACATGGGGAATATCCTGGTTTTGTATCCTGGGATCTCTATCGGCATGTGGTATTTCCCTAAGCACACTAGGTAAATGTTCATGTGCCTATGATCTGGTCTGGCTGAAAGTACCGACAGATTGTAGTGTGAAGCCTTGTTGGGGCACACATAACTTGTGCACTCTCTTGATAAAGAAACAAGTAAGCTTTAAAAACATTCATGCATATATGTGTATCAAATAATTATTTCAGATAGTGGTGTTAAGAGATAGAATTCCTCAAACTGCAATGGGGTTTGAGAGTGTGAAGAGGCAGGTACCTGTTTAGTCCTTTTCAGACTGAATTTATCAAATAATTCAGAACCATACCTGGCTTGGGCATAGATGCGGGACAATAGTTCACAGATCCTTGAAATCCTTCAAGCTACCATGTCCCTCTGAATCTACAGTGTTTTTAGTTGATACCTCTACATTATCATCCTCAGCAGTCTGACCCATCTACCCGTAAACCTATGACATCACTTTTGCATCAGAAGATTTTAATAAAACTATTTCCAAGATATTTTCAAATACAGAAGGATTCTTCTCAATGTGTCTTAATGGTCAAGCCCTGTTATGGATGGAGCCTGTATTCTAAACAGAAAGTGTTGATTGATACATAATGTAAAAGGATTAGAATCAGTCTGCAGTCCTTTCTTTCCAACCCTTAAGTTATTACCCATTGGTTATGCCCGTCCTAAGTACCCTTTGACTCTTTGTTACTATTAACTTTCTCCTATTAAGGAAGTAATAATAATAAAACCATTTCAAGAGAATTTGTAAAAAAAAAAAAAAAAAAAAAAACACCTTCATAGACTCCAGAGAACAAAGCAGTAATAATGGAAATAAAAGGCATATGGCTCGTATTTGTGGCCAAAGAACTTCCCTGCACTATAGCCAAGCTTGTGCAGGAGACAAGTGTTCAAGGAAAAGGTCAGAGAAAGTGAAACACAAACTCTCATCCTCTTTTTAGAGCTCTACCTCACCAGAGAATAACTGCTAGTTAGCACGTGTCTGATAGCATTGGTATGTGTTATAGATGGTTTCAGATGAAAAAATGTGATCCTCATTTCTTATCAATGAAAACCACTTGGGTGGTTTTTAATTTTTTGTCTTAATTTTAGTCTTATAATAAAAGTATCTTTATTTAAGAAAGAGAGAGACAGGGAGAGAGAGAAAACAAGCAAGCTAGCTTAATCTTGATGAACTCAGAAAATTTGTGGATATAGGATTCGGCACATTGGACAATTCACATGTAATATAAATAGAGCCGTTACACAGGTAGTAGCAAACAGTAGAAACCATGGTAAAGAATCAGTGATACATAGCAAAAAGGGAGAATGGAATAAAAATATTGGTTGTAATCTTATAACAAATTATTTAAATTATACATATAAAAAAATCCCAAATTATAGATGTAGATAAGCTCATAAAACTTGATCAAATAAAAGGAAATACATATTTGGAGCTGGCATAATCTGATATTTAAATATAAAAATTTTACACACTGCTTCCAAATTGTTTCAATGTGTTTTCACTTTTCAAATGCTGAACTTGTGTTAGCATCCTTTTCACTTTACTGTCAACTTACGTTAAAGTCAATCCAGAAATCTACAATTTAAGCAACTCCTAGATATAAGTTATCTTAAAAGTGTTTATTCTAATTAAATAATTATACATTACCTGACTAAAAGCAAGATTTTTTTAAAGAATTATTTAATTTAATTTTATTTATTATTATTATCATTATTATTTTCCAGTTTTGATCAGAGAGAGACAGAGAGAGAGAGAGAGAGAGGAAGTGAGAAAGCAAGCCACCAGGTCTGAGACTTGAACCGTGGTTGGTCATGTGGGAGTCCAGCGCCCCTATCCACCATGCCACCTGCCAGCCCCGAAGGCAAGATTTTTATTCAAAGAAAATATCAACAAGATCTTATTTGGGGTATAGGTGCTTCCTAAGAATTAGGCATGACATCTGTGCTTGGGCCCAATCCCCCAGAAATCCTGAGTTCTCCATTTGTGCTGCCTCTGCTCCTGAGGCTGATCCATAAGGGAGGGTGACAGCCATTTTGGCTGCTCTTGTCATCACATGGTACTGACCAGCCTTTGGCTTAAATAACAGGGGAACATATCCTACGATTCCTCACTTCCTCCATGCTGGTGAATAGATAATGTTACGAGCCTAATATTCTCCAAACCCAAATCTACTTTGTAAAAGAGGGGTACAACAGTCCATACTAACAGATAAAGACTTAACATAGTCACAGAATAATAGTCATTAGAATCACCATTTTTATATACTGTATTTGAATAATCTAGCAGTATTCTTTCTCTGTGTAGATGAATTCAACAAGAGGATTATGTATTATTAGATATTTATATTTATACCTATAATTATGTGTCACTTTGATTTTACTTAGATCATCTGAAATCAATCAAAAGTTACACTATTCTAATAAATGTTTTTAGAGTGAGATCCGATGTTAGTATAACATATAGAATTATACCTAACTCAATTTACTGTCTCAGATACTTTACGTAAAAAGCCAGTTAAGTGTGGTTAAAGATTAATTAATAATAATAAAACATAAATGGAGCCTATTCTCCAATTTGTGGAGCCCAAGTCAGACTCCAGCACTAATATAAAACAACAAAAATATATTGAGTTCCTCCTCAGTGCCCTCAATTGTACTAGTTCTCAATCGACAAAAGAATAATCTGTAAGGGAGGTGACTCTTTTCAACTGTGTGTATGGTTAACGGCTCAAGGCAACATGTTTTGGAATACTTTTCTATTGCGCTGGTAAGTTTGGTCATGTGACTTAGCCTCTCTGAACTTCCTTTACTCAACTGTTAAAAGCAGATAACTTCTTCCTTTGTTAGGGCTGTTGGAAGAAATCAAAGAAGCATGAGATTTAAGGTGCCAGGCCCAGGGCCTGGGTCCATTAAATGGTGAGTGCTTGTAGCAGTAGTAGTAATGGTGATGGCAATGTTTTGTTGTTGCTTGCTTCGTTTTTGTGTTTGTATTAGCATTAGTTATTTCATGGAGAAGCTAACTTGGAAAGAAAATGCTACCATCACCAGAGCTTCCTACTATTCCCACATCTCTGGCAATAGAGCAGAAGTTGTGTCGATAGCTTCTCTCCCTCACATAGTAAATATCCACATGTGAGAAAAGAACATCAAAGAGAGAGGACTATGTTCTTCCCACACCCAGATGACAGGCAAAGAATGTAGCCATTTCTTGACTTCAAGAGTCAAAGTATCTACCTATCTTTAAGTTGTTCCATCATTGGTGATTTTTTTTTTTTTTGAGAGGCTTTCACTATAGGCCGTGTGGGCTCGCCAGACAGACAGAGAGACAGAGAGACAGAAACTGAGAAATCACCCTCCAGAGGGGATGGCCACTCTGCGATCCCTTCTCCATTCTCCTCTTGGGATCCTGGGCACGCACGCACACGTGCCCGGCGTGAGTTTTAAGCCACCGGGTCTGGGACGCGAACCGCGGTCAACTATGTGGGAGTCCAGCGACATAGCCATTATGCTAATTGCTGGTCCCCATCATTGGTGATTTCTAAAATGACAAAAAAGAGTTTAGTTCCTCATAGGTGAGGTCTAACATGTAGTCCACTTACAAAACTGTGTCAGGTACTAGAAATGGGGAAGAAAAGTTAAGTAGTACAGTGTTTCTACCATTGCCTATGTTTTTATTCATGTTCATTTTAAGTTTATTTATTTCTTGAGATAAAGAGGTACTCTTGACAAGGTTTTACCATGCCACAACCCTCTCCCTAGCTCTCCAGCCAGCCAGGTCACAGGCACTAATAGGCATATTCAGTGTGTTCAGGTTGACCCAGGATCCAAACCCAGGCTTCCCACGTGGTTCCGGCATTGCACAGAAGTGGCCTACTGCTGGCACCACTGCAAATGAGCCATACTTTGCCTTTTTAAAGCATCCTTCATGAAGAGGAAGAACATAGCACATTGACATGATGGTCATATGATATGTCATTGTGCCATAATTTTAACAAAGAGGCTATACCAATCACTATAGGGGAGGAAAGATTTCCATCACTCTGTTCATGACTGAGACACCTGTAACAAAAGACAAATTCCTGATAATAAGAGAAAAGCATACAGATTTACTTAATATGTTTTCCATAACAAGGAGCCGTTTGAAAGAAATAAAGACTGAAAGAAACATCCAAATTCGTGTATTTTTATATTGAAGTTTGACGGTGTGAATACTCATGGAGAGGTAAGACTGGACAGAAGGGTTGTAATCTCAGGGTAATAAACTGAGGGAACTTAGTAAGACCTGTTTGTTCAGATGCTTCTCTGTGTCCTTGTGTCTTCAGAGATAAGAATGTTCATTTCCTCCGAGAACAGGGAAGGCATCTCTCAAATGAAGGTCCATAACTAGCTTTGGGGAAGAGGGTGGAAGGAAGGAGACAGTGACCTTATCTTCGCTGTTTCATCAATTGCCAACGTACTATATTTTGGAATAACATGTCCTGAAACCTCATCACTACTGTAATCAATTCTAATATTTCAAAGTAAAGCATAGGGGCTAAAACTCAAATCCCCTTTCGGAGACAGAGACATAAATTCTAACTATATACTAAACATATTCCCTAAAGGTTTGTTTTTTTTTTTTAATATAATGAGGATGAGCATATTTATAAATACAAAACATACCACAATGAGAAGTTCTGGAAACTCCATTAAAGGAATTAATAGTAAGAAATTTTATTACATTTTTCTTTTCTATAAGAAGTAGATCCCAAAATTAAAGCTGTTGTTAACCATCCTATGGGGAAGCTTCTATCCAAGGAATTAGCATCCTAATGAAAAGGCCCTATAAAACCTTCCACACTATCTCATTGAAAACTTAAGCCTCCCTTCCTGTTAAACTGATATATATACCCTTACCTCTGGCTATTCAGAGTTACTCATTACTGAATATATTGTCAATTACTTTACGTGAACAACTCAATGGGTAGAGAAGAGGTTTTTCCTCTCAATACCTTTCACTCTATGACATGAGTGAAAAAAAAAGTCCACCTTCACTCCACAGACAACCTACCATAGATGGGCAAACACAAATTAAAATAAATAAATAAAGTTAAATAATAAATTCTTAATAAAATAAAAGACATTCCTCTTATGATTTGTATTCATTTGCTTGAATTTTTGACCAGATTTTTTTTTTTTTTTTTTTGGGGGAGAGGTTTTCGCTATAGGGCACGTGCGCTCGCCAGACAGACAGAGAGAGAGAGACAGAGAGACAGAAAGCGAGAAATCACCCCCCAGGGGAGATGGTCACGCCACAATCTCTTCTCCTCCATTCTCCTCTCGGGATCTTGGGCACGCATGCACACGCACCCGCCGTGAGTTTTAAGCCACCGGGTCCGGGATGTGAACCATGGTCGACTATGTGGGAGTCCAGCGACATAGCCATTACGCTAACTGCTGGTTCCCTTGACAGGATTTTTTGAAGTTTGGTAAATTTGCTGTAGAATTGGATACTACTCATCCATTTTAGGAGCACGCCTTTCTACTATATAATGTTAATTATGCAATATGCTTAAAAAATAAAAATTTTGCTCAATACAAACATTCTTGTGGTTAACATTTTTTTGTTAATTATGTCTAAAATAAAAATGTAATACACTGAACCAAGTAAAAGCTGTTTGATAAAATGATAGCATTTTAGTCAAAGCAAAGTATATTTAGAAATAAAACATTAAGAATATTAGAAGGCTGGTGTGTAACCTTAATTTCATGTACTTATATTTTAAGAATCATACATAAATTGTGGTGGCCACTACATCCAGAACAGCTATATGTTTTCACAGTAACTGATATACTTGAAAGAACCAGGAGTAGTGAGAAAAGAGAAAATAAAGTGAAAAATAGATTACAACAGCAAAAATTTCAGGACATGTCAAGCAGGTGTTTTATCTCAGAGAAAGATTAGAAACTTGTAAGATTTTGGAAGATAAGTTGTATCTTCTGCTCCTTTAAATCTTTTGCAGTCTAAAGCAACCATGCACATAATATGTAGTCAAATAATTAAATGTGAGAGAAAGAAAGAAAGAAGAAGAGAGAGGAGGAAGAAAGTAGAGAACAGAAAAGGATGAAAAAAAAAAGGAATGAAATCATCGAAAAAATAAAGTCCTGTACCATCAGATCGATAGGCACGAAAAAATAGAGCAAGTATCAGTGCAACTCCTTTACAGTAAATTCTCAGACATAATGACCAACTGTGGAAGTCAGAGGGAAATAGCCACTGTTAAAAAGTATCATTGCAGGTGTTCTCAAAGGCCAATCAAATCACTCTCAGACTCTGGTTACCACTGTGATAAGAAAGGCTCAGCCCAAAGGTGAATTATTTTCATAAGTTTGAGTTTAATTTATTCAGCCAGTTTTGAATTTTGAGAACAGAAAAACATACATTCTCTTTCCCAGTGGCATTTTTATACTCACATAAGTTAAAAGTAACTATATTGTCAACAACTTAAGTAATAAAAAAGTGCATACTTTTTCAAATTAACACACTTAAACCACATGGAAATTTTACAGCATGATAATAGGCATTTTGTTTTTCAAATATGACCTGTTATAAGCTTATGTACTTTTTTTTTAGATTTTTGTCATAGGGAGTGTATACTTACCGGAGAGAGAGACAGAGAAAGAGAGATAGAAAGTGAGAAATCGACCCCTTCCCGAGGAGGGATGGCCATGCCATATCCCTTTTCCTCCATTCTCCTCTTGGGATTTTGGACACATATATACATGCACCTGTAGAGAGTCTCAAGCCACTGGGTCCAGGACTCAAATTGTAGTCAGCCTTTGGGAGTTAAGCCCCTTAACCACCGCACCACATAGGCCTGACCTATGTATTTTTGAGTTGACAATATCAATTAAAAATTAAACTGATCAGGGACCAGCAGTTGGCATAATGGCTAGGTCGCTGGACTCCCATGTAGTCTACCACAGTTCGAGTCCAGGACCCAGTGGCTTAGACTCATATCAGGTGTGTGTGCATGCGTGCCCAAGATCCCAAGAGGAGAATGGAGAAGGGATTGTGGTGTGGCCATCCATGCTTAAAAAATAAAAATTTTGCTCAATACAAATATGCTTGTGGTTAACATTTTTTTGTTAATTATGTCTAAAATAAAAATGTAATACACTGAACCAAGTAAAAGCTGTTTGATAAAATGATAGCATTTTAGTCAAAGCAAAGTATATTTAGAAATAAAACATTAAGAATATTAGAAGGCTGGTGTGTAACCTTAATTTCATGTACTTATATTTTAAGAATCATACATAAATTGTGGTGGCCACTACATCCAGAACAGCTATATGTTTTCACAGTAACTGATATACTTGAAAGAACCAGGAGTAGTGAGAAAAGAGAAAATAAAGTGAAAAATAGATTACAACAGCAAAAATTTCAGGACATGTCAAGCAGGTGTTTTATCTCAGAGAAAGATTAGAAACTTGTAAGATTTTGGAAGATAAGTTGTATCTTCTGCTCCTTTAAATCTTTTGCAGTCTAAAGCAACCATGCACATAATATGTAGTCAAATAATTAAATGTGAGAGAAAGAAAGAAAGAAGAAGAGAGAGGAGGAAGAAAGTAGAGAACAGAAAAGGATGAAAAAAAAAAGGAATGAAATCATCGAAAAAATAAAGTCCTGTACCATCAGATCGATAGGCACGAAAAAATAGAGCAAGTATCAGTGCAACTCCTTTACAGTAAATTCTCAGACATAATGACCAACTGTGGAAGTCAGAGGGAAATAGCCACTGTTAAAAAGTATCATTGCAGGTGTTCTCAAAGGCCAATCAAATCACTCTCAGACTCTGGTTACCACTGTGATAAGAAAGGCTCAGCCCAAAGGTGAATTATTTTCATAAGTTTGAGTTTAATTTATTCAGCCAGTTTTGAATTTTGAGAACAGAAAAACATACATTCTCTTTCCCAGTGGCATTTTTATACTCACATAAGTTAAAAGTAACTATATTGTCAACAACTTAAGTAATAAAAAAGTGCATACTTTTTCAAATTAACACACTTAAACCACATGGAAATTTTACAGCATGATAATAGGCATTTTGTTTTTCAAATATGACCTGTTATAAGCTTATGTACTTTTTTTTTAGATTTTTGTCATAGGGAGTGTATACTTACCGGAGAGAGAGACAGAGAAAGAGAGATAGAAAGTGAGAAATCGACCCCTTCCCGAGGAGGGATGGCCATGCCATATCCCTTTTCCTCCATTCTCCTCTTGGGATTTTGGACACATACATACATGCACCTGTAGAGAGTCTCAAGCCACTGGGTCCAGGACTCAAATTGTAGTCAGCCTTTGGGAGTTAAGCCCCTTAACCACCGCACCACATAGGCCTGACCTATGTATTTTTGAGTTGACAATATCAATTAAAAATTAAACTGATCAGGGACCAGCAGTTGGCATAATGGCTAGGTCGCTGGACTCCCATGTAGTCTACCACAGTTCGAGTCCAGGACCCAGTGGCTTAGACTCATATCAGGTGTGTGTGCATGCGTGCCCAAGATCCCAAGAGGAGAATGGAGAAGGGATTGTGGTGTGGCCATCCTACCTGGAGGATGATTTCTCACTTTCTGTCTCTCCGTCTCTCACTGTCTTTCTGGTGAGAACACACGCTCTGTAGCAAAATCCTCTCAAAAAAAAAAAATTAAACTGACCATATTGACCCAAGTTAATATACTTGTGCTATAGATTGAAACAAAAATATTTTGGGATGTGTGTACAGAGAAGTTTGCCTTTGTAAACTTCCAATGCTATATAAAAATATCATCTAGTTATAAGTTTGAAAATACCATGTTGATGATACAGACACCACCGTGGGCTTCTGGGGCTTAAAGATGTATACAAATCTTATTAAGATGCAGAATTTTATTATATATCTGGAATTAGACCCAAGGACACCAGGTGATTCTGGAGTTGCTGATCAGCAAACCACATTTTGAGTAGAAAGGTTTTAGAGAACTAGAATCTTTTCTTAAATATTTTTTATTTTCTTTTTCTCTCTGCTTTGTTATTGATTTATTTACAATCATAACTTGTAGAATAACTAAGAGTTTCAGCTCTTTACTCTTCACAGTGCATCAGAAAGACTGCAACATGGAACGTCATTAGAAATTTAACAATTCCTTCCCCTGTAAATGTTGGTTGATTTGTTTTCCTGTCTTTGGTAGCATTGGAGAACTTTGATTAAGTCAACTCTTACAACAAATTTTGCTGTATTTACAAAAAGTGCTGATATAAAAATCTAAAAGGTCATCACAGATTCAAAAAACATCTCCAAACCTTAGCAACAGTAATGTTTTTGGCAACACGTACAGGAACAGGAAATTGTAATGAGTTTCTTTTAGCTCAAAAAGCAACCACAAATTATATTTAATATTGCTATTGGAACAACAGAATCAATGTCCTCCATATGGGTCAGTGAATAAGGCACCATTAAAATGCTATCGGAAGCCATGAATTAAAAAATAGAACAGGTTAAGGGTGTAATGATACAAACAGGACACAAACAGGAAGCCAGCAAACCTGAAGGGATATCGTCCATGGCCTGAACTCTATTTTAAAAAATACAAATATACACATGGAAGTACTTTCTCATGATTTTTCATTTCCGGTTTTAAATTCATTCTAATGAAGAACAGGAACAACCCACCTCCAGAGATTCTGTACCTGCAGTCGAGCTCATTTATTACAACCTTCAACCATTTAAAAAATCATAAAATCCAGGGTAAGTTTGCACCTGTGAATAAAGTCAGAAAATATTGCCATTTGATTTTTCTGCTTCTTATGAGAGGTTAAAAAAAATGAATTAAAGCATCTGACAAAGGTTTAATAAATAGAATATACAACAACAAACAACTCAGCAGCAGAAAAAAAAAAAAGCCCAAATAACCTGAATAAAATTTCTCAAAAGAAGACATGCAGATTGCCAACAAATACGAAAAAAATGCTTAAGCTTACTAAATCATTAGAGAAATGCAAACCAAAACCACAATGAGATATCATCTCACCCCAGTCAGAATGGCTATTATCAAAAAGATAGTAAAATTGCTAATAAGGTTGTGGAGAAAGGGGCACCCCTCTACACTGTTGGTAGGAATATAAATTACTATAGCTATAAAAGTGGTTCTACAAAAAAATCTAAAAATAAAATTTTCGTATGATCCATCAATCCCGCTAGAAGATATATATCTAAATGATACAAAATCAGTATGTCATAAGGATATCTGCACTCTAGTCTTTTTTGCAGCACTAATTATAATAGTCAAGATAAAGGAAAAACTGGATGTGTGTGATAATTATACACACAATGGAATACTATAATATAAAAGTCATCCAAATTGGAAAAGAAGAAGTTAAATTGTCCCTACTTGCAGATGACATGATTTTATATTTAGAAAGTGCTAAAGAATCCACCAAATATTCTTAGATATAATAAACTCAGTAAAGTTGCAGGATACAAAAATCAACTTACAAAAATCTATAGCATTTTTGTACACTAATGGTCAGACTGAGACGGAAATGAAGAAAGCAATCCCATTTATAATAGCTCACACACACAGACACACAAAGGAAGGAAAAATTAAAAACTCAGAATAAATCTAACCAATGAAATGAAAGAGCTCTATGAGGAAAATTGTAAGAAATGGAACAATAAAAAAAAAGAGATACCAAAAAATAATGTAAAGGTATCCCTGATTCATGAACTAGAAGAATAAACATGGTTAAAATGTCACTAAGGCTCAAAATGATCTACAATTTTAATGCAATTCCTATCAATATACCAATAACATTCTTCACAGAAATAGAAAAACAAGCATAAAATTTTTCTGGAATCACAAAAGACCCCAGATTGCCAAAGCAGTAATGTGCAAAAAGAAGAAAGTTGGCAGCATCCCACTACCTGACTTCCAAATATATTACAATACCAAAACAACCAAAACATCATGGTACTGGCACAAAAACAGACAGACCAATGAAACAGAATAGAGAATCCAGCAATAAATTTTAGAATGTTCAGCCAACTGATTTTCAGTAAAGGTCACATGACAATCCAGTGGAGAAAAGACAGAATTGTCATTAAATGGTGCTGGGAAAACAGGATATACACTAATAGAAGAATGAAACAAGACCTACATCTTTCATCATTCACAAAAATTAACAAATGGATTAAAGACCTAGATATAAAGCCCTAAACTATAAAATTTATTGTGGAACATACAAGGGAAACATTTGAAGACATTGGATAGCAAATCTTTCTTAAGTAAGATTCCTAAAATATGCTCAACAACTCTAAAAATAGAAAAGTGGTATCACGTCAAGCTAAAAAGCTTCTGCACAACAAAGAAACCAATAAATAGAGACAACCCACAGAATGGGAGAAAACGTTTATGAACTATATTTCAGATCAGGTATTAGTAGCAGAATATATAAGAAACTCAAGCAGGTCACCTGCAAGCAAACAAAAAAACTAACAATCCAACTTAAAAATGGGCAATCAGAATAGACCATTCTCAAAGAAAGATATACAAATGGCCAAAAGTGTAAGAAAAATGTGTTCAACAGCTCTTGTCATAGGGAAATGCAAATCAAAATTACAAGATAAATTTTAACCCTAGTAAGAATGGCTACAATCAAAAACAAAACAAAAAAAAAGGAATAACAAGTACTGGGATCATCATGGGAAAAACCTAACATTTGTGCACTGCTAGTGAGAAAGTAAATTAGTATAGGCACCATAGAAACAGTATGGCTGGTTCTCAAAAATCTAAAATAGAACTACTGCATCACCTATAATCCTGCTCTTAGGTATTTGCCCATAGGACAAGAATCAGTCAGTCAGAGAAACACTTGCACATCCATGTTTATTATAAATTGATTCACAATAGCCAAGACATGGAATCAACCAAAGTGTCTAACATCAAATAAATGGATTAAGAAAATGTGGCACATATACACATGGACTACTCAACAATAAAGAACAGCAAAGTTCTCTCACTTAACACAAAGTGCACAAACTTAGAAGATATAATGCTATTTGAAATAAGCCAAGCTACAAAGACAAATACCTTCTGTCTCCATTTAACATATAGCAAATGTCCAGATACTGAAGTACCACATGGAATGAAATAGAGAAATTAGGGCCAGCCAGTGGGGTGGTGGTTAAGGCAGCTGGATCTCATATGGCCAACTGAACAGTTCAAGTCCCAGATCTGGGACTTGGTGGCTTGGGAACTATGCTGGGCACATGTGTATGCATGCCAAAAGTCCTGAGAAGAGGCTCAAAGAGAAGGGACTGTAGTGTGGTCACCCTTATTAGGGACAAGTTTTTCGCCTCCTCTCTCTCTCTCTCTCCCTTTCTCTCTTTCTCCAGCAAGCAAGCACACACACACTATACCAAAAAGTTAAAAAAAAAAAAGGAAGAAATAGAAAGAGTAATTCTATAATTGCATGTACCAAAAGCTCGAAAGTGGGAGGAGAGTCCAGGGAGAATGAGCAACGGACACAAGAGTGGATGTCAACAAGTGGAATGGGTATGGAACCATATATACCACAGCTGAGTAAACATGTACAATATTGGGTAATGTTATTATTGAAGAAAATGAATATATACATATCTTTTATTTGATTATTAAACATTATATTCTTGCTTTGAAAAATCATACTGTACTCCACAAGTATAGGGAATAATTATTTATAAACTAGTAAAAATAATTTTAAAATAAAGTGGCAAGAACATTCACTTAAGCACTTATTAGTAACTCCCCAAAGTCCAGACCTTTAATAGGCTTCACAAAATCCCTTTTCGATGTTGTAAGGTGGACTATTCATTTTTCATTTTCTATGTAGCCAAGGGTAAAAACAAAAATCCCTAATCAATAAGACTCTGCAACCTTCATTTTTAAACCACTGTCTACTTAGAAAACTAGAAGTGATGAATCTCTTAGATGTATAGTCCCAGGGAACCAACAGTTAGCGTAATGGCTATGTCGCTGGCCTCCCACGTAGTCGACCGTGGTTTGCATCCCAGACCCAGTGGCTTAAACTCACGCCGGGCTCGTGTGCGTGCGTGCCCAAGATCCCGAGAGGAGAATGGAGGAGAAGGGATTGCGGCATGAAATCACCCCCTGGGGTGAGTGATTTCTCACTTTCCGTCTCTATGTCTCTCTCTGCCTGTCTGGCAAGAGAACGCGCCCTATAGCAAAAACCTCTCCAAAAAAAAAAAAGATGTATAGTCCCAGTATTTTAAGTACAAATATCCTTAGGAGAAATTATGTCATAAATTCAGAATGAAACTCTCTCTCTCTCTCTCTCTCTCTCTCTCTCCCTCTCTCCCTCTCTCTCTCTCCTCTCTCTCTCTCTCTCTCTCTCTCTCTCTCTCTCTATCTATATATATATTTGTTATAGGGCATGTGTGCTTGTCAGAGAGAGAGAGAGAGAGAGCCAAAGAGATGGAAAGTGAGAAACTACCCTCTGGGGGTTGGCCACACAGTAATCCCTTCTCTTTCAGTGTCTACTGTAATTTGGGGAACTCCCACACATATTGGGCGTGCCTCCCAAGCCACTGGGACTCAGACAATGCAGTTGGCCATGTGGGATCCAGGACCTTAACCTCTACACCACCTGCTGGTTTGAAACTGTAATTTTAACATCTGACAGAATAATTTCTTATGTAGTTCAACATTTCACTTTTGCATCATTTATTTGTACTAATAATAAGTATAAAAATCTGACCGTGTAATGCTAAATACATTATCAAAATTACAATAGCAACTCACATGATTTAGTTATAATGTGAATGAGAAAGAAAATGTTTCGTAACTTTATACCTTTTTGTGCATGCATTTAGCAAAGATTATAAGGCTTGTGTGATATAAACCAAGGACAAAATGCAGCTACCAATGCAAAATAAGTTCTTTTTTAAAGTTTATTTATTTTGTTTCTTTTGTGAGAGAAAGAGAGATAGAGAGACACCACCAAGATGGTCTTCTCGTCCTAAACCCTTTTGCCTCAGTTGCGATCCCCTTCTCCCAGACACCACCAAGATGGTCTTCTCGTCCTAAACCCTTTTGCCTCAGTTGCGATCCCCTTCTCCCAGACCTTCAGGTAGTCAGGATCTTGAGTATTTTAAGTGGACTGGGGATGCAAACCCATGCTCAGCCATGTGGTTTCTAGCACTGCAGAACAGCTCACTACCAACTGCACCACTGTTGCTGGCCTACAACAAAGTCTTAATCTTAACAATAAGTAATAGTAGTTATATGAAACTACCCAGGACCAGTCTTTCTCTTGCCAACAGACTGAATCCAAAGGCCATGGCCACATTCAGCTCAAAGATGTGTGCGGCTTAAAGAGTATGTTTGCTTTGGTTTGGTTTGATTTTTACCATTTGATTTTGAAGACCTCTGCAATTTGGTATTCTGAGAGTATGTTTTGGTTTACTTTGGTATTTTGCAATTTGGCTTTGGGCATGTAGACAGGGTCTGAGCTCGAGGTGTCACCACACATCTTACTCTTCCCTATTGTTTTATCCCCTACACTGTTTAACATCATATCCAACCCACTCATTTTTGTTACCTGTCTGATCTTTGTTCTAGGCCTTGCCCCACAAGCAAATATCAATGGAAAAATTCCAAGTAAAGTAATTCCCACTGTGACATCTTTCCCCGGAGGGAAACGCATTTCTTTTCTTTTCTCTTAAATCATGATTGGTAAGTATCCTTTCATTTAATATGACAGCAAGCCACTATTTGAAATGCTGGGGAATACTCAGCACAAACCAGTTTTGGCAGCATCTCAACAACTCTTGTGACTCTGAGCATCCTGGAAAACCGTCTGCTGATCTGTATGCTGCTCAGCTTTAGATCTGAGTCTGTTTTATCTTGTTTCATTGAATGAAAATGTGAAGTCTTCCCTGTCCCCTATCCCTCTATTCTCTTAACCCCTCAGACAATGGAATTTTCCATTAGAAAGGGAGAGTATTGCACTTGGAGGGGAAAATCAGGTTTTTGTTCTCCTTCCACCGTCCACTATAACACAAAGCTCTGCTCCTCCTCTCGGGAAAATGTAAGGCTGGCTGGCAGTCAGTTTGACAGAAGGAGAGCAGTGCAGCGGAAAATTGGATAACAGGATAAAAATCTATGGGGCCACAGGAATCCCATCAAAACTGGCTCTTCCTGTCAAAACCCAGACAAGTGACAAGGACAAATATAGAATGTTATTTATATTTAAATATTTCTAATGATATCATAATTATATTTTTGCCTCTGTTAGGCAGCCATTTTCCTGTGAACCACAATTCTGCAAACCAAATGTTGTGTGTTGAAAAAAATCTACATAAGAATCAGACAGCTTCAATCAGACATCTGGGAAAATCCTATAAACTCCTCAAATAGCTATTTCTAAAGGACACAGCACAACAATTTATTCTTTTCAAAGTTATTTTCCTTAGAGTACAATAGTTGAGTTCAATAAAAAATGGATTATTCCCAACTCTTAGGGTATGAGAAAACCAAGCTACTAGCAGGTAGCTAATAAATTAGCTTTACTTAAATTAGAATATTTTGAAAAAAAGTCTTATTTTCTTTCC
>NW_006159816.1:1736285-1740167 GCF_000334495.1 Tupaia belangeri chinensis
CACCTTGAGTCATTTGAAGGCTCAAGTTACTGCCTGATGGTTTTTATTTACTAAATGGACACTTAAATTGTCAAAACGAAATTTTCTTATTTAAAACTTGGATACAAGTTTTGATGTAGTCCTAAACAATATGCTTAAAATTAATTCTGTTGTTAAAATATGACATTTCAGAGTATTTTCTTGGCAGAAAATACTATTTTTGATATCAAAGAATTTAGTACCATAATGGAAGACAAAGTTTAGAATTATATAGTCTATAGAGAATTCACTTCATGTTTCTTTAATTGTAAAATTTCTATTGATTTACTGAGATATACTCTTTATTAAGAGTATATATAAACCTCCTCATTTGTAGACAGATACTATCTATATACACATATAAGACACATCAGACCTGTGCAACAGAGAGCAAAGTGGATTGTCAGCATGCAAACTCATTGATTTATGTATTTAAAAAAATAATTTCTCATACTAGTCACCACAGCATATCAAGTGCTGCAGACAAGGCTTATTTAAGAAGTATGTTGAGGGGTCAGTAGGTGGTGCAGTAGTTAAGGGTGCTGGACTCCCACACAGACAACTGTGGTTCAAGACAAGGCAGCATGCTCTCTCTCTCTCTTGCTCTCTCTCTTGATCTCTCTCTCTCTCTCTTGCTCTGTCCCTCTCTGGTAACATTGAAATAAATAAATATGGTTAAATAAGATAATTCTTAAAAAAAAAAAAAAGAAGTATGCCAGTCACAGTAATATACCATCCAGAACTTACATTAGGGAGCTATAGACAGAGCGTGTATTAATTAGGATCCTCCCCCTCACATGTCATTTCCTGTAGAGACACCTCGGACATGCACCAACTCTATATACGAACTCGTTTTACAGACCAAATTTAATTTTGTACTGCTGACAACGTTCTCTTTCCACCTTGTTCTGGCAGGATTCTTCATTCTTGCCCACACGTGCAATGCTCTTTCCTACCCTTTCTTGCTCATGCTCTTCCTTTACCTAAGATGACCTTGATCCTTCCTTCTCACCAAAGCTGAATCCTCTAAAATTCAACTAAAATATCATTTACCCTTTAAGACTTTTCGAAGTTAACCCAACTGGTTGTTTACCTCATGTAAGATAACATCCTAAGTGCTAAACATGCATGACCTTATTTAATTGTCATGACTCCATTAGGGAAGGTAGGACCCCATTTCAGAAATGCAAAAGGCTCAGAATAGCTAAGTAACCTGTCCTAAGATACACAGCTGAAAAGTAACAAAGCCCAGATTCAGGTCTTATTTATCTGACTGAAAGGCATAGTTCCTAACTGCTTTGCTATTTTCACTCTCTTTTCTAGTATCTTTTTTACTCTGAACTCGTACATTAGATGATACCATGCGATGCGGTATGAAACAGTTCTCATGTTCATGTATTCTAATCTGAGCTGCTCAGGTGGACTACAAATTTGTGCAAGTTTACTTATCCTCCCACCCCAGCTAGTACAAAGCATTTCTCTTGTTGATAAATTGATAGTACATCTACAGCAGTTTAATAAATTAGAGGGAAAGCTATGTTTATTAGACTATTGCTATGTTAGCCACTTGTCTGAGTTATTCAAAATTCTATTAGCCTCGTGGAACTATTTGCCCTATAGTGTACTGAAACAATGTGAAGTCACAAAAGAGCATCTTAATTTTGATTTAACAAGTCTTTATTGAGTGACAACTGTGTGAGTAGCAATTTGCCAAGCATGTGGAAGGAAAAACTGAAGAACTCTAACACATAATCCTTACTCTCAAGAATAGCATCAATTTGTTGCAGAGAGTTTCCATATATATCAAAGTATATGTATAGTGTACAATATTAAGTATGCTATATGTAAGCACTTATGTTATACATTAAATTATATATATATGAGTTTATACATAAAACACGCTTTAAGACAGCACATAGTAAGAGTTCAATAAATAAATTATATATTCATTTGAGAGAGCTAATATACAGCATGATGACTATAGTTAAATACTGTGTTAATATACTGGAAATGTGATAAAAGGATAGATTTCAGTTACTATTACCACACACTTACACACAAAAGGTAATTATAAGAGGAGACTAACATGTTAATTTGCTTGCCTATAGTAACAATTTCACCATGTATATCAAAATATCACATACATCTTAAATATATATAATAAAAATGACATAGTCATTCAGTCATATGTCATATGTCATTCAGACAACTGAGCATTATTTAATTTGCCATTATTCAAGATCTGCAGGTAACATTGTTATGGTTACCATCACTTCTTAATAATTAAGGACAGGGATCAGCACATGGCATAATGGTTACATAACTAGACTCCCATGTGGTTGACTGTAATTTAAGACCCAGATCCGGCAACTTAAAACTCTCACCAGGTGCTTGTGCATGCATGCCCAAGGTCCCAAAAGGAGAAGAGATTGTGGCATGGCCATCCCTCTGGGGTGTGGTTTCTCACTTTGTGCCCCTCTGTCTCTGAATGTCCAGTAAGCACATGTTCCCCATAGCAAAAATCTCTCTTAAATAAAAAATCAAGTACATTACCCTACAGACATTTAATGTGTTTCTATTCTGTACCATTCACAAACTTACAGTCTGGCAAAGTCAGCTGAGATGGACATGAGGGAAGCAAGAAATTGAACTTTTTTTTTTTTTTAGTGTCTTTACACTCTTTATTAACTCAGGTTATCCAGAGTACCTAAAAAGGAGAAAATAACACCAAGAAATACAGCACTGCAAAGTAACTAACTCAGCGAATCCTCCACTGGGAAGAAACATCTTAAATCTGATGGTAGCACATAACACTGTATAGGGAGCACTCACAGCTCCAAGAGCTTCCCTCCAGAATATAAGGATGTTCCAGGAATAACTAGGTTTGCTACAGCCCAGTCCTCTGCCCATCGTAAGGAGGGGAGGGCAAAGCTCCCATCACTCATAGATCCAGTCTTGAGCACAGTTCTTGTAATCCACCAGTTCCTCAGGCTGAAACCACAAGGCGATCTCCTTTTCTGCACTCTCCACAGAATCACTGCCATGAATAATGTCCCTGCCAACTTGGATGCAAAAGTCCCCTCGGATGGTCCCAGGTTTGGAATCCGCAGGGTTGGTCTCCCCGAGCATCACTTGGCCTGTCTTCACAACTTTCAGCCCCTCCCAGACCATGGCAACCACCAGTCCTGAAAGCATGTATTTTACCAGGCCAGCAAAGAATGGACGGTCCTTTAGGTCAATGTAGTGTTCCTTGAGAAGATCTTCAGAAGCATGCATGAATTTCATATCAACAAGGAGGAATCCCTTCTGCTCAAAACGCTTGATGATCTCTCCCACAAGGCCCTGCTGTACCCCATCGGGCTTGATGGCAATGAAGGTGGGTTCACAGTTGACCATGGTTCCCCTCCAGCTGCTTGGATTTCCGAAACTGAGCTTTTTTTTTTTAAAGAGCCCTTTCCTGAAAAATAGCTTGTGGACTATGTCCCTGATGTAAGCTTCTATTTGCAAAATCACTTTATTTTCTCCTCAAAAGTAGAGTTCAGGGACCAGCAGTTAGCGTAACGGCTATGTCGCTGAACTCCCATGTAGCTGACCTCAGCTCAAGTCCCAGACCTGGTGGCTTAAACTCATGCCAGGCGCATGTGCGTACATGCCCAAGGTCCCGAGAGGAGAATGGAGGAGAAGAGATTGCAGCGTGGCCATCCCCCCTGGGAGGTGATTTCTTGCTTTCTGTCTCTCTGTCTCTCTCTGTTTTTCTGGTGAGCGCACAGGCCCTATAGCAAAAATCTAATCTCTCCAAAAAAAAAAGTAGAGTTCATGAAAAAAAAAAAAAAAGATAATTTCTCTGTATATCTAATTTTTGCG
>NW_006159816.1:1740861-1747926 GCF_000334495.1 Tupaia belangeri chinensis
GCATGTATTTTACCAGGCCAGCAAAGAATGGACGGTCCTTTAGGTCAATGTAGTGTTCCTTGAGAAGATCTTCAGAAGCATGCATGAATTTCATATCAACAAGGAGGAATCCCTTCTGCTCAAAACGCTTGATGATCTCTCCCACAAGGCCCTGCTGTACCCCATCGGGCTTGATGGCAATGAAGGTGGGTTCACAGTTGACCATGGTTCCCCTCCAGCTGCTTGGATTTCCGAAACTGAGCTTTTTTTTTTTAAAGAGCCCTTTCCTGAAAAATAGCTTGTGGACTATGTCCCTGATGTAAGCTTCTATTTGCAAAATCACTTTATTTTCTCCTCAAAAGTAGAGTTCAGGGACCAGCAGTTAGCGTAACGGCTATGTCGCTGAACTCCCATGTAGCTGACCTCAGCTCAAGTCCCAGACCTGGTGGCTTAAACTCATGCCAGGCGCATGTGCGTACATGCCCAAGGTCCCGAGAGGAGAATGGAGGAGAAGAGATTGCAGCGTGGCCATCCCCCCTGGGAGGTGATTTCTTGCTTTCTGTCTCTCTGTCTCTCTCTGTTTTTCTGGTGAGCGCACAGGCCCTATAGCAAAAATCTAATCTCTCCAAAAAAAAAAAAAAAAAAGTAGAGTTCAGGAAAAAAAAAAAAAAAGATAATGTCTCTGTATATCTAGTTTTGACGGACTCTGGCTATGATTTTATTTTACTATTAACATACATATAGAAATGCTCTCTTTTGCATTTGTTTTTATTACATAAATTTTGGATACATTAGCCTGGGGTTAGGTAAATTAAATGTAAAAGTATCCCTAATAGATGTAGCATCAAAACACTACATGGTTCTTTGATTCTGTGACTTACTTAATGGATCACAAGCAGGCATCAGCTAAAGGCTGGCTGGTGATTTAAATTATAAACAGAGGTGTTCAAAGCTGTGGCTAATTCATTACTCACACATCTCTAGTTGAAGTAGTAATTTAAAGGCATGTGTGTCGCATTAATTGTAATCTTGTTTCCAAATGACAAGATAAATATCTCAAGGAACATAATATATTGTGGTCATAGGTCAACCCAAATGATTGTCTAAAATAGATTAGTACTAAGTGCATGCAATATGTCATGTTTATAAATTTGAAAAAGGATAAATTGCATTAACATTTAGCAGATTGTTCATTACACATCATCAATGTTTGGCTTTAAGTGCATTAATGCTCTATTCAGTGATAGCATTCTATGAAAATATCACACAGAGAGAGACTACTAAATCCCTGACTGAAAATCTAACACTTGAGAAAAAAAACAGGTCAAAATAAGTTGTATCTTTACCCACTAACATGTCATGGCTTTGTTTTATATAAATGTGAAAGAGATATATTTTGGTCCTGAAAGAAGGGTTATGTTATAATTAGCAAAAAAAGAAAATTGCCAATACGAGGTCTCTACCCATCTCTGCTTGTACTTTTGCTATTCATGTAAGACTTTTCATCAGCTATGGCTGGGTCAGACCCTCACCCATAATCTTGGAGAAGAAAATCAAATCATCCCCCCAATGCCACACCACAAAATAAGTGTAGCATAAGAATGCAGGCTGGGGAACCAGCAGTTAGCGTAATGGCTATGTCGCTGGACTCCCATGTAGTCAACCGCGGTTCGCATCCCGGACCCGGTGGCTTAAATCTCACACCGGACGTGTGTGCGTGCGTGCCCAGGATCCCCAGAGGAGAATGGAGGAGAAGGGACTGAGGCGTGACCATCCCCATGGGAAGTGATTTCTCACTTTCTGTCTCAATGTCTCTCTCTGTCTGTCTGGCAAGTGCACGTGCCCTATAGTGAAAACCTCTCCAAAAAAAAAAAAGGAATGCAGGCTGGGATTATAATCATAAAGGTAAGAGAGTTGCTTTTCATATTTAGGTCAAAATTAAACTGCTTTGATTCTAGATATCATGAATATGGATGAGCCAGTTTTTCTACCTACAAGTTCTGAAATCATGGGTGAGATATTTCACCAGCTCTTTTATCAGGCTACATATCATTATGTGCTGATAATTTCTTACCCCATGAATTTCTGCTTTGAAAGAGCCTTGTGTTTCTTGGATGAATAATTTGAAAAGTCACTTAGGGTAGAATAAGGGACATTGACGAAGGAATAGCAAACTAAATCTAGCCCACGAAAACACTTTGTGTAGGTGACCTTTTTCCTTGTTTGTTTGTTCGTTCAGATATTCACTTTTAACTGAATTTGAGTGTCTTTAAAGCAAGGTAGTCAGCCTTCAGTTGACCATCAGTTCCCTTATGCCTCCCTTTCTTAGACAAAGCCAGATCCCACACCAACGTTACTGAACTCAGCGGAGTTTGTAACAGAGGGATGCTGGAGACAGCATTTGATTTACCAAGTGGCGTTTCCACATAACTAGAATGATCAGCTCGGGGGGGCTTTTAGAGTCCATTTAAGGGAACGAGAAAGAATAACAGGCTAATACCAGGACAGGAAATTTGAGGATTAAAATTCAATCATTTAAAGAAGAATGTTATTAGGTCTCTGCTCTGTACATGGGAATCCTGCCTCATGTTTTCACATTTTTAGTAAAATATCAATTTCTTATGAATATACTATAAAATTTGGGTGAGAAGCAATAATTCTGAGTGTCCCAATATGAGGCAAGGGCTGAGGTTATCGACATTAAAACCAAATCCTTGCATTCAGGTATTTTTGGTTTTCCCCCTTTTGAGTTATTACTTGAGAGTAGTCTGTCATACAGCTAAAGAAGGTGACTATATTTAGCTGGAAGAAAAGAATTGGGTTCAGGGGCCCAGCAGGTGGCATGGTGGTCGAGGCACTGGACTCCTGCATGGCTGGCCACAGTTCAAGCTTCAGACCTTGCAGCTTGCTTACTTACTTTCTCTCTCTCCATCTCTCTCTCTGTCTCTTTCTGGTGAGTGCATGTGCCCTAAAAAATAATAACAATAATAAATAAATCTAAATAAATAATTCTTAAAAAAAAAAAAGAATCGGGTCCATGACCAAGGCTCAGTCAGATACTTCTAGCCCTTTGAAACTTAAAGAGAGGGGCAGCAGATGGTGTAGCTGTTACATTGCTGGACTTCCTCACGGTCGACTGTGGTTCGAGTCCCAGGCTTGAATTTCACACTGGCATGTGTGCGCCCATGCCCAAGATCCCAAGAGGAGAGTGGAGGAGAAGGGATTGCAGCATGGCCCTGCCCCCCGGGGGTGATTTCTCACTTTCCCTCTCACTGTCTCTGTCTCTTTCTCTATGGTGAGTACACACACCCTAAGGCAAAACAAAACAAAACAAAACACAACTTGAGAGAGTAGGAAAGGACACAGGAGCAGTCAGAGATCACTTACAGCTCATTCCAGACAAACATTCAACCTGTGGAAAAATTTTCAAGTAGTCCATCAAATTCAGAATGGATCCTTCTGTTAACCAGTTTCAATGAAGACTACAACAATTTTTAGCACTTTTTATGAAGCTCACTTAGAAGCAATTTCAAGAATTTTAGTTTTTAAAAAATACACAGAATACAAAGTTCACAAATAGAAAAATCTTTGCCTAGATTTATTGGTTGATTCATCACACAACTCACTAGTTGTGTGATCTTGGGCAAATTAATTACCTTTTCTGTGCCTCAGTTTCTTTACCTACAACCTCAACCATCAATGACCAGGTTGGGGTGGTTAGCATGCTGGATAGCAGTCAAGCCACAATGAGGATATACACACATATGGCATTGCCTAGTATTAGTCAAGTAGGGCCACCATTACAAATAACACAGATTGAGTGACTTAAACAAAAGATGTATCCTCCCACAATTCTAAAGCCTGGAAGTCCAATATCAGGGTGTTGGCAGCTCTGGTTTCTCCTGAGGCCTCTCTCCTAAGCTTACAGCTGGCCATCCTGCTGTGTCCTCATAAACCTTTCTGCTGTGCATGCATAACCCTGATATCTCCTCTCCTACAATGCAGGAGCCATGTGTCGAAGCCCTGGGTTCTTTTCCCAAGAACCTCCTGTACATGCAGAGCACGTGCACCCTGTGATCCCAGCTGCTTGAGGGAGAGGGTAGGTTGTACCAGGAAGAGCCTGTTGGTGTTGGCTGTCTCCATCTCTCCCTATCTCTCACTCTTTTTTCAAGAAATAAATAGGGCCAGCAGGTGGTGTGGAGGTTAAGACACTGGATCACATATGGCTGGCTGTGCGGTTTGAATTTCAGACCTAGTGGCTTGAAAAATAGGTGCTTGTGTATGCCTATCCAAAATCCCAAAAGGAGACTGGAGGAGTAAAGATTGCAGCATGCCCATCCCCTCTAGGGGGGCAGCTTCTCACTTTGCCATTCTCTCTCTCTCTCTCTCTCTCTCTCTCTCTCTAGCATGTATGCCCTATAGAAAAAGAAAGAGAGAGAGACAGAAGAAAAAAAGAAAAAGAAAGAAACTTTTAAAAAAATAAAAGGAAAGTGAAACAAGGACACAATGACAATAAAAGAGTACTTACAGCTGAGCACAAATATCAAGTGGGAACAGTACCAGTGACAGCACCCCAAGCAAACACTCTGATGTGTTCTGAATTGTGCTTTTCATTGCCTTACATTTTTTGGTTCTTTCTCATTCTCCCATCTTTCTTCCCATTCTCCCAGTTTCTGTGACATGTCCAATTATCTTTCCTTCCTTTCTGCTTTCCTTTTGTTCTTTCTTTCTTTTTTTTTCTCCCCAGAAGGGAAGTGTGAGCACCAGAGATAAAGAGAGAGAGAGAGAGACAGAGAGAGAAGCACCCCTCACCATGGGTCATAGGTACACCACAATCCCCTCTTCTCCATTTCTCCATCCTGTCTGAATTCTGGGCATGCACACACACACACCCAGCATGTTTTACAAGCCACTGGGCCAGCCTGTATGGTCAGCCTGGTGGGATCTAGCTCCCTAAGTCACTAGACCAGGGTCCAGCCCCCAATTGTGGTATCAATAATTCATTTTTAATTTTTTTGTTAGTCAGTTTTAATTGTTTGTAACCAAGAACCTTAACTGATAAAAGGCAGAGCTTCTTCCTTCTATACTCTGCCACAATTAATTCCTCCTCTTCCCTCAGACTTCATGTTTCTGGGCACATGTTATTTCTTCCAGAAAGTCATCTCTGACCCCACAGTCTGGGGCAGAACTGTGCGCTAATTACAGTTGTTATTTCTCGTCTCTCCTTTGTTACTAAAAATATTATAGTTAGTTATCTAACTACCATTATATAATCACTCTTTCTACAGTAGAATTTTGCTCCATGAGGATAAGAAGAAAAACAAAAGTATCTTGTGCATCTCTGCATCACTAGCTCCTAAAATAGTAGGTTACCCAAAAAGCAAAGAAATGCTCACTTTTTGCTCTCTTTACTGTCTTTATGGAAGAGCTAACATCTTTCGATCATTATTTTAGTTTGAAGTGAGAATAATGTTGTGTTTATTTACTTTTATAGTTTCCACTATATTTTTCTATTAATTTTTATGTTGGTGTTTTCAAAATGTAATTTGATGTTTCCATACTTAGACACAAAGGATTCCAGTTGAATATAGTCTTTATTTAGTGAATTGTATTCCCTCTGGGGAAGCTAAAATAAAATCAAAGTTTGCTACATGAACATGGAATTTGAAAATGAAAGGAGATAATCATTTGATTTAGTTGTTCAATGGCATCTGGCTAAGGGAGCTTGACAGAGAACTGAGGTGTCCTTGCCAAGTTGTCTGGTGGGTCCATGAGCCAGCATTCCCTCTGCAGGGGTGGGACATGCCAAGGCCTGACTGTCCAGCCCTCATTTTCTCTCAGCTGACCAACTATCCTCCCCTTCTTCCGGTTGTCTCATTCTTTCTTTTAATACATTATTTCCATCCAAGTCCACATTTTCTGGACTGGATGCAATTTGTTTTAAAGATCATTTTACCGCTGATCAAGTTTAAAGGTTAGAAAGCAGAAGAGGGAGAAGCAGAAGTTTTAGAAATGACTCTTGAAGTTTTGGGTTTCTTTTACATTAATCAAGGAAAATCAATGTGACCTGTGTCACCAGCTTGAAGTATAATTAAGATCATAAATCTTTTTAATATTCAAATTAATCATTCCGTCTCCCACAGGACCAATTTAAAATGAAACCCAGTGGCTATCTCTTGGAACCTACTTTCCCCTTAACCAAACCGACAAGAATCACGGATGCCTACATAGTCCAAAGGGGCCATCTCAGTTTGTTACTCGTCTTTAGCAGGAGAATTAAAACAGGAAGAAAGGAAGGAGAGGAAGAGAAGGACGACAGGAAAAAGGAATTGAAAAAAGACACTCGAGCTATCTGACCCATTTCATCTGAGCTCCTGCATTCAATAACCATTTTGTCTGGGCTGATGTACAAATTTATTGCATTTAACTGACCCAGTCCAGTACTTTCCTTTGAGCTCGTAAAGATGCAACATGAACTGCAGAAGTATACCAGCCTTAGGCTGGCAAGGTACAGCAATCCTTTCTGTCTTTCAGTCTAGGCCATTATCCCCCCAGCATGCATGTGACCACATGGAGATCTTCCAGACTCAGAGTATTAGGCAATGAAAATTTCTTCATGATTTCCAACAATCCCTAGTCAAGTATCTGCCTTCCTCAAGGCACATGCTCCTGTGAGGATACAGGTAAATGTATTTGAAGTCGTTTAAACCTATTTGATGTTCTGATAAGACGAACTGAAATGGATCAGGGAGGAAAGTCTGTTTCCTTCCAAAAATCTTTGACAAAAAAAAAAAATTTACTTAGACTTTTCTCCAAGTTTGCTTGGTGAAAAATACATCAAGTCACAAAATATGCTGATAGATATACTTTCCCTGAGTCAATGGGGTCTTACTTCCCATTTGCATAATAAGGCCCTCAAAAAGCTCCTCTTTCTGATTTAAGAAAATCTGCACTAAATTGATTCCTGTCACCCTTCAGCTAGCAGAAAAGTAGCTTGTAGCTTCTTCTACTAACAAAGAAACAAAGAAAACATGGTTCTGTCATGTCCCATATACCCCTATGTAAAAAAAAAAAAAAAAAAAAAAA
>NW_006159816.1:1747969-1756509 GCF_000334495.1 Tupaia belangeri chinensis
AAAAAAAAAAAATTTACTTAGACTTTTCTCCAAGTTTGCTTGGTGAAAAATACATCAAGTCACAAAATATGCTGATAGATATACTTTCCCTGAGTCAATGGGGTCTTACTTCCCATTTGCATAATAAGGCCCTCAAAAAGCTCCTCTTTCTGATTTAAGAAAATCTGCACTAAATTGATTCCTGTCACCCTTCAGCTAGCAGAAAAGTAGCTTGTAGCTTCTTCTACTAACAAAGAAACAAAGAAAACATGGTTCTGTCATGTCCCATATACCCCTATGTAAAAAAAAAAAAAAAAAAAAAAAAAAAAAACCAGTCTATAGTTACTAAACATAGTCTAAAAAATGTAGAACTGACTTGAATGGTCTAATGCAGTAGATAATTGGACCACTTGGCACAGATTTATCCTTGGTAATGGTACCTTCAATTTTGTCCTAGTATCAACCATTCTGTTTGGAGGCTCATCCCCATGTCTTTAGAGACATGTTTCACAGGTCTAAACAAATCCCATTTCCCTTGATATAGTGCTTGCTTCAGGGATAGATCCATGGCTCAATGTCAGCCTATAAAAACCAAGTGTTTGCTCTGCTCTTGAAAGAGAGACGCTTTCTTTCCTGTTAAGAAGTATAACTACCACTAAACATCCTTCTTTAAAATGGAGTCAACACAGAGAAAAGCAGAACTAGCAATAAATCCCAGTCATCTTAGAAACAGAGTGCTCAATTGAACACTTCACTTCCCTTTGGTTGAACTATTTTAGCTAGGGACTTCTATTGTTTTATATCAAAAGATTGTCATCTGGTGCATATAAACCAATTTTCTTATTTGAAGATTTAAACTGGTAGTGTACTGTGTAGAAGGAAAAGGGTGGAGAAACACATTTTTCTTTTTCTCTTTAAACTTGTGTCTCTTGTAACCACTATAACAACAGGAAGTGCAGTTTAATTGGAAATAGGCTAACATGGTTCTAAGAATAATCATCTAAGGCTAACTGCCTGGGTAGTTTTGATGTCAGATAAATTGGCTCTCATGTTATAAAGTGCATCTCTCCTGATTAGTACTTGATTAAACAACAACAACAAAAATAACCTCTTAGAACTGAAATATCAACAGCTTTCTTGATTCCATTTTTCTCGGTAAGATAATGAGCACAGCATATTGTAACGATGTTTTTAATTGGGCGAATATCAGATATGTGATTTTCTCTATCACTGATGCCTTGTATGCTAAGAACTTCATTGCATTGTAGAATTACCATATAAAGAATTTTCTTATATCTGTCACAAACATATTCTACATACAAAGATAACTGTCACAGCTTTACAATTTATATATTAAATGTTTCTTTAAAAGTACCCACTAGAACTCATAGAGCATTTAGCCTAGTGGAAAGACTGCTTTTGATCATGATTTGTTCTTTCCAAAATATGTATCAATTAACATGTAAAATTCAAGTGTACATTTTTCACCATACTTCTTTGGTCATAAGTAGTTGCTGATTACCCATTCCATGTAGTTCTGAGAAAAGGAACCTGATGATCCAGAAGTTTATAAGCTGGCTCTTGTTAACAGAATGGACAGGTAAAAAATTTTGAGTACCATTTACACAGCAAAATACAAATGAACAGAACACAGAATCATTACATGATAAGCCTTTTGGCCGGAACCGCCATCTTCTAGCAATTAACCAAAATGACGAACACAAAGGGAAACACATATGCGAATCTACAAGAAAGGTGATATTGTAGACATCAAGGAAATGGGTACTGTTCAAAAAGGAGTGCCCCACATGTTACCATGGCAAAACTGGAAGTCTACAATGCTACCCAGCATGCTATTGGCATTGTTGTGAACAAACAAGTTAAGCGCAAGTTTCTTGCCAAGAGAATTCATGTGCATATTGAGCATATTAAGCATTCTAAGAGCAGAGATATCTTCCTAAAACGTGTGAAGGAAAATGACCCAAAAAAGAAGGAAGCCAAAGAGAAAGGTACCAGGGTTCAACTAAAGTGCCAGCCTGCTCCACCCAGAGAAGCACACTTTGTGAGAACCAATAGAAAGGAGCCTGAGCTACTGGAACCTACTCCCTATGAATTCATGGCATGATGGGTGTTAAAAATAAACTAATCTGTGATCTATAAAAAAATAACCATTACATGATGAGAAAATTTAATAAAGGATTCTTAGTGTTTGTTATTTGACTCATTAGAGGGAAATAGCCAAGAAAGGCTGCTAAAAACCTTAGAGTTGTATAACGCTCTGAAAGGAGTGATGGTTATCACTCATCTCTACAACAAATGAATACATACATTCTATGTGTTAGGCATTGTGTTTGATGCCTTTGGTCTCTCTTGTTTTATCCACTCTTATTTTGAAGGCACATCAATTGTACATAATAATTATCTGTGGTTCATGATAAACTATCAGCATTGATTTATTCAGGGGCCACAGTGGGGTCATTTCCAGTGTGAGGCTATTATAAAGACATACACATGCTCAGATGACTGTGTTACAAGATAGTAAAAATTATTTTACAAGGTAGTTGGACACATTTATATTCTTACCAGCAATGAATAAAAAATCCAGCTGATCCACATTTTCACCTGGGTATTGTTAGCTTAATTTTTGCCAATCTACTTGGAATAAAATGGTATCTCATATAATTTTAATCTGCTTACCTAATTAAATTTAGTTTTGATTTCTATTTATTTTCTAGTAATATTTGTGTTTTTTATTCTTCATTTTTTTACTCTGTTCATATGCTTACATTATAGGAATAGGTAGATGTAGAATAGTAAATATATTATTCTAGCAGGTTGACAACATATGGAGAATCACTTCAAAGCTAAAAGCCTCTTGTATTCTTCTGCTAGGAATCTGTGAAAGAATACTTGCACTCTGACCTCCTAATTAAAGGAATTTTTTTATCTCTATCATTTTACATGAAATCAGGTAAGTTTGCATTATATTCCCTAATTTCTCAGCTTTTCCCATACCTCACCTCACTCCCAAAGCTCAAAGAATTCTAGGCAAATCAGAAGAGAAGGGTCTGGAGAGTAAAGTTCTCCTTTACTTGAAGTGGTTCTGAGCATACAGACTAGGAGGCCCAGGGTTATGGTCATGGTATGAAAACTAGTTGACTTATCAGGAATGCAGAATTTTCAGCTCAACATGGAGCCACCCCTGACATCATTAGGATGATCTGTACTGTGACAGTACAGAAAGTTACTTCAAGCAAAAGTATGATCTCAATATACATTAGAGGCAGAGAGGCAAAAAACAGTTGCTCTGGACACATGACAAAATACCAGTAAAACTCATGCCTTTTACTTTCCCGTTTCCACATGTGAAAAATAGAAAGGAAGTGATTGCAAAAAACTTTTTGCTTTACTGAGTGCCTGATGCTAATGAAAAAGCATGATAAAATATTAGAGACGTTCTTACTCTAAAGACACAAAATATCTAGAACAATTAACATAAATACTAAAAATTAAAGGTAAAAAGAAATATTTATGTATTTTAATCATATTTAGAATTTCTAAACCTTTTCTAGGATTGTATTTGTTTTCCTCAAATGAAAACAAGACATAACAAAGCATCAGAATTCAGAGCTTCCAAAGTAAGCATAAGAGATGGTAGAAATCTCAAATGTGATGGTCTTCATTTGCATTCATGAACTGTTTCTTGCATATTTTCTTCCTCAACGTTCTAGTGTATTCAGAATAGAGAGGTATTTCAATTTTCCCTTTTACCAGTGAACAAATTGAGTCAAAGAGAAATGAGGCAACTTTCGAGCCACAAAGGTAAAGTTTAGCCCCCAAAACAGACCCAGAAGTCCTATTTCCTAAATTCTACAAAGATTTCTCTGATTTTCTCATAGTAAATGGACTAGAAAAGAAAAAAGGAAAATTTCAATATTATATCTATCCAAAGCTTTTATTACAAAAGAGCATAAAAGTTCCAAATGTTCAGCTATTTTAATTCTATGTGTCTATTAGGAATCTGTGAAAAGCTTATAAAACCAGTTACCAACCACCTCTGCTTTTGTGTGTGTGTCCTTATAAAAATTCCCAGATGTCACAATTGACACACTTACTTGTTAAATTGAAGAAATTCTTGAACCACAGTAAGCAGATGCTAGAACAGATGGAAATCTTCTTTTTGGGCTGAGAAAAAGAAATTTCCAATTAAGAAATGCCTGGACACTATTTTTTCTCCCTTCTAGTTGACTGAACTATGAGATTTCCTTATGTCACAGTTTAAAATGAAGAAAAAGACCTTCTATTTATGTTAAAATTTATATTTCTTCAAGTTTCCATAACATTACCTTTAAAAAAAATCTATCCATTTTTATGTCCTCATTATAAAATTACTATGACACTTTTTAAAAATGAAAAGAAATGAAATATTTTCATAAAATGATTATAGTTACCACTTCTATTCTTATCCGTCTGGCATCAAGTTTAATGCTTACATTTTCTCTCCATTCACTTACAACTTTATACAGTATGTATTATCTGCCTGACAGTTATTTTTTCCATACATTATTTCTTATCTATTCAAATAGAGGCATTACAAAATGCAAAATAAGATATATCCTCAGCATAAGGGTAAAAGTAGATGTCAGCTTTTCCATCAACTGTCCTCTCACTGTCCCCAAGAGCAGCGCAAAGATCACAGACATGAGGACACACACCCAGCATATACAAGTCAATCTGGGGACAGAACCCCAATCAGCCATAAGGCTTCCAGCATTGCAGAGTGTTGCACTGCCACTAAACCCCCACAACTGGGCTCGAAAAGGTATCTTAAGATAAAATATTAGTCCTGTTTCCAAAAATCCTCAATTTTTTTTTTCCCCCTCCAGAAGGCATGTGAGCTAACCAGAGAGACAGAAGAAGAGGATAAAGCAGCCCCCATAGGGAGTGGTCAATCTACCATCCCTTCCCCATCTTCCCCCCTGCTTTCAAGATTTGGAGCACACATGCACACATGCCTGGCATGTTTCTCAAAACCACTGGGTCCAGGACCCAAACTGTATTGTGGTCCATGTGGCACCTGGCTGACTCAACCATCTGGTCATGAAGCTGGTCTGTTCTAAATTATTTTTACTGGGCTTTTTCAGAGTATTTTTTGTTTCAAAGCAAAATTGAGCAATAACTAGAGAGATTTCCCATATGTGTCCCCCCCCCCACACACGTATGGTTTTTCCCTATCATCAACACCCACACCACAGTGGCAATATTTTTATTATTGATGAACCTATACTGACATATCAGCATCCACAGTCCATAGTTTACTTAGGGGTTCATCTTGGTGTTGCACATTCTGTGGTTTAGACAAATGTATGATGTGTCTATCGTAGTATCACAGAGAATAGTTTTCCTGCCCTAAAAACTGTTTGTATTTACTGATTCATCTTGCTTTCCCTCCCCCACTTCCACTGATAACCACTGATCTTTTTATTGTCTCTATAGTTCTGCCGTTTTCAGAATGGCATGTAGATGGAATCATACAGTATATAGCCTCTTCAGACTGACTCCTTTCACTTAGTGTTAGGCTTTTAAGGTTCCTCCATTTCTTTTCTTGTTTGATGTCTCATTCCTTTCAATGCTGAATAACATTACATTATTTGGATGTACCCCAGTCTATCCATTCACCTACTGAATGACATCTCAATTGCTTCAAGTCTTAGCAATCATGAATAAACATCTATGCACAGGTATTTTGTGTGGATATACATTTTCAATTCATTTGGGTAAGTACCAGGGATTGTGGTTATTGGATTGTAGATAAGACTAGGGTTACTTTTCTAAGAACTAACTTGTCTTTCAACGCCACTTTACCATTTTGCATTTCTACCAGCAATTAATTGCAATTCTTTTTTTTTTTTTCGCTATAGGGCGCGTGTGCTCGCCAGACAGACAGAGACAGAGAGACAGAAAGCGAGAAATCACCCCCCAGGGGGGATGGTCACGCTGCAATCCCTTCTCCTCCATTCTCCTCTTGGGATCTTGGGCACGCATGCACACGCGCTCGGCGTGAGTTTTAAGCTACCGGGTCCGGGACGCGAACCACGGTCAACTACGTGGGAGTCCAGCGACATAGCCATTACGCTAACTGCTGGTTCCCTTAATTGCAATTCTTAACACCTTGTTTTCTAAGATGTATTTGAAATAAGTCAACAGACTGTAGGAAACTGTTTAATAACAGAGGGGCCAGCCAGTGCAGAGATTGTTCAGTCGTTCCATATTCTTCAGCAATTGGTGCTCTCAGTGTTTTGAATTTGGGCCATTTTTAATACAGCAGTGATATCTCACTGGTGTTTTAATTCACAATTTTCATATGGGTGTGAACATTTTTTCATATGCTTATTCACCATTTGTATATCATCTTTGGTGAGATATCTGTTCAGATTCTTTTGTCCAGCTTTTAGTGGAATTATTACTTTTCTTATTAAGTTGTTAGAATTTTTTTTCCAGTTTATTTCTTCCATGAAGGTGGAGGGGACACAACTCCACCAGAGTCCTCATGCCATGGTCTACCCCCAGCAGGCCTGAGTACAGAGAAATCCGAGGGTGTGAACCTGGGACCATCCTATGTGGGTCCAGCTTCAGGGAGTGTTCCATTACCACTGAGCCACTGCTGCTGGCTATCTCATTGCTAAGTTTTAAGAGTTCTTTGTGTGCTTTGGACAATAGGCTTTATCAGATAGCTTTACCAGGAATCGTTTGCAGATATTTTCTACCAGTCTTTTGTCTCCTCATTCTCTTGACATTGTCTTTGATAGAGAAGCTTTTTAATCTAAGTGAAGTCTAGCTTATCAATTATTTCTCTCAATAATGGTGCCTGTGGCATTGTATTTAAGAAGTTAGCACATATCCAAGATTATTTAGTTTTTTTCTATGTTATCTTCCAGGAATGTCATAATTTGTGGTTTTACATTCAGATCTATGATCCATTTTGAGTTAATTTTTATGAAAGGTGTAAAATCAAAATCTAGATTATTTTTATGGTTAAGTTTCTGGATGTGGATATCTAGATGTTTCAGCACCCTCAGTTAGTTTTTTCAACAACTGAATTTTCAGCCACCCTTAGCTCCCAAACTTACTACTTATTTTTTTACTATGAAATCGTTTTCCTATTCTTCACCTTACTAAACCATCTCTAAAGGGACTTATTTTTAGAGCCAAACTCACTGATTAAATCCTACCTAAACCTTTGAGATACACTTGATTGCATGATCTCTAGAAAATGTTGGTGAGGGACTGGCTCCGTGGCCTGATGGTTAAGGCAGCCAGATCCCATATGGCTGACAATGGAGTCTGAGTCCTAGAACAGCTTGAGAACATGCAGGTCATGTGTGTGTGTGTGTGCATCCCAAAACCCTGAGAGGATGGAGAGATGGAAGAGGGACTGTAGCATCACCATTCCTGGCAGGGAGTGCTTTCTCCTCTTCCCGTCTCTCTGCAAGCACACTCACTCTCAGAGAAAAATTACATATATATATATATATATGACATGTGAAGAGGAGGAGAGTGGTCATTGTCTGTGCTATAATTTTATCTCAACTGCAGATAAAACAGACCTATACCATTGTGTATGAAAAAGGGGTGAATTTTGTACCTGACCTCTTGCTCAGTTCAATTTTCTGCTTTTTTCTTATCTTTCTTCCTCCTCTTCATTTTTTTCTTTTGTTTTGTTTTGTATTTGCTATAGATTATGTACACTCACAGGTGAAAGACAGAGAGAGAGAACATGAAGGAAAGTGAACAATCATTCCTCCTGGGGGAGATGGCCATCCCACAATCCCTTCTCCATTCTCCTTTTGGGATTTTGGGCACACACACACACACACACACACACACACCTAGCATGATTTTCAAGCCAAAGGGTCCTTCACATGAACTATAGAGTCAGCCGTGTGGGATCCAGCCACTTTAACCTTCACATCATCTAATGACCCACCTACTCTTCCTCTTCAACATTTTGTGACATAAAACCACAAAGGCAACAACTAAATATTATTTGAAGAATCTGAGAAAAAGTATTATTATCATATATGTATATGGTCTATATCATTTACATTTAAAAACTTGTTTGCCAATATTTAACAAATCTTTATCAAATTTTAAATGTTTACTTCTCCATATTGCTTATAACAATTATTTTTCTCTTTTTATTTTTAAATTGCCAGAAAGTACATTTACTCATTGAGGGGAAACTGAGAGAGAGAGATAAAGAGCACCCCCCTCAACAGAACATGGTCATACCACCATCCCCCATCCCTTCTCCACTTCTCCATTCTATCAAGACTTTGGCATGCACACACATGAATCTTGTGTGTGTGTGTTTTTTTTTTTTGGAGATATTTTTGCTATAGGGCACGTGCGCTCGCCAGACAGACAGAGAGAGACACAGAGACAGAAAGCGAGAAATCACCCCCCCGGGGGGATGGTCACGCCGCAATCCCTTCTCCTCCATTTTCCTCTCGGGATCTTGGGCACGCACGCACACGCGCCCGGCGTGAGTTTTTTTTTTT
>NW_006159816.1:1756560-1766775 GCF_000334495.1 Tupaia belangeri chinensis
CAGACAGAGAGAGACATAGAGACAGAAAGCGAGAAATCACCCCCCATGGGGGATGGTCACGACGCAATCCCTTCTCCTCCATTCTCCTCTCGGGATCTTGGGCCCGGCATGAGTTTTAAGCCACCAGGTCCGGGACACGAACCACGGTCGACTACGTGGGAGTCCAGCAACATAGCCATTACGCTAACTGCTGGTTCTCGCGCCTGGCGTGAGTTTTAAGCCACCGGGTCCAGGACGCGAACCACGATAGACTACATTGGAGTCCAGCGACATAGCCATTATGCTAACTTCTGGTTCCCAATCTTGTGTGTTTTTCAAGCCACTTGGGACAGGATTCAAACTGTGGTCAATTAATGTGGGATCCTGCTCCCTTAACCACCAACCTATGAGGCCAGTCAGATTATGACAATTCTTAACACCTTGTCTTCTAAGATATATTTGAAATAAGTCAACACACTGTAGAAGCTATTTAATAAGTGGGGTCAGCTGGTTATATATTGGTTAAGGCAGCAGAATCTGATATGTACCAACTGTAGTTCATGTCCTGGACTCAGAGTCTTCAAAGCATGTTAGGCACATGTGTGTTCATCCATAAACACTGAAAGGAGAAATGGAGGAGAAGTAATTGCAGCATTACCATCCCCAAGATGGGTGCTTTCTCACTTTCCCTTTCTCTCACTTTGTCTCTATCCAGTGAGCACACATGCCTTCTAACAAAAAAAATTTTTAAAGCAAATGCCTGTTTAATAAGTGAAAAAAAGCATCTTTTGGAGCTAGCAGGTGGCATAGTAGTTAAGATGCTGGACTCTCACTTGGTCGACCATAGTTTGAGTCTCAGACCCAGCAGCTTGAAATTCACTCTGGGAACATGTGTGTGTGCATGCTCAAAATCCCAAAAGGAGAATAAAGAAGGTATTGCAGTGTGGCTATCTTCCCTGGGGGATGATTTCTGAGGTGTTTTTTTTTTCCCTCTGTCTCTCTAGCAAGCACACACAACCTATTGCAAAAATCTCTCACAAAAAAATTTAAAAAGCATCTTCTTTCCACTGGTTCTTCAAATTCAAGATGGTATTTTAAAGAACACTCTGTAAGAAAGCTTTGAGAAACCAATGATTGAGATTTATTTCTAAGATATAATAGAAAAGTTTCTTGAGAAATCACGTATTACCCGTACCCTTGATGAAGACATAGAAAAATAAAGTAGTAAGAGAAAGTAACAAATAGCTATCACAGTATAACTAAACCCTTAGAAATGTGAGAACATTAAAATAAAGTGACTATATAATTAAAGTGTTGAGGGTTGTACAATGAATCCTTTTTCTTGGCATTTCAACCACATCAGGGCCCATTAATTTTGGGTAAATGAAGTTCCACTAATGCTCCTTAGAAGCTTTAGCTTTCAGCCTCTATAAAAACACAGTTAAATTGATTCTGAAGAGTTAGAAATATTTCATGGACACTAACTCCTAATGAAATAAAAATAATCATTATTCATTTTGTTTCAGCATTGCTTGGTCAGACCATAGAACTACTGTATCCAATTGTATTTATAAAGATCTTCCTCATATCTTGGAGTTAGTTTTTATGCCTTCTCTAAAAGCAGGTAAACAGAAACACAAACAAATTAAATTAGTTCTCATAAGTAGAAGAAGGCTAAAGATAGACATGCAATCAGCCTCAACTATGTTCCCTAGAAACTACCTTCTTTCTACCAAGTTTCTTAAAACAAGAGTGTTTTCCAATTCCTAAGAAAAAACAAATGCCTAAAGTTTAACTTAAGAAGAGTAAAATATTAAAATCACACATTATTTTTCCTGTGACAATTTAAGCTTTAAATTCTCAACATTCTGTAAGACATGCTCCAAATTATAATTTGGTACCAATATAAAAGACTTTTAAAATGTGGGACCAGCAGATAGCATAATGGCTACATCACTGGACTCCCACATAGTCAACCACAGTTTGAGTCCCTGACCCGGTGGCTTAAACTCACGCCAGGCACGTGTGCGTGAGTGCCCAAGATCCTGAGAGGAGAATGGAGAAGGGATTGTGGCATGTCCATCCCCTCAGGGGGTGATTTCTCACTTTCTGTCTCTCTGTTTCTCTCTGTCTTTCTGGCAAGCTCACACGTCCTATGCCAAAAAAAACTCTCAAAAAAAAAAAAAAAAGATTTTTAAAATGAAGACTTTAACCTACTTACAGATTTAGGTTTTAGTTACGTTATTTTTTCCTCTTAAATTCTATTTCAGTTTATATAAAACTTTTAAGTATTCTGCTTCTTTTCTTTTCTAAGATGTATTTATTTTCTGAAAGAGAAAAAAGGGAGAGACACCCTTGACACAGACTTCGTGCTGTGATCCTCCCCACAGGCCTGCAGCAGGCCAGAATAATGAACACCTGTGTGTGCAAGTAGACCTAGGATGTAAACCCAGAGCCTTCCCTTATTGCCTTGGGTGTCACAAAGCAGTACTCCTACTGTCTGTGCCTTTTCCTTTGCTGTCGCCTCTAGGCCTCTGCTACTTTTCAATAAGGCCTTTGCAGGTCCCACCGAAGGACGTAAGGATCCCACAATTATTTCCAAATTAAAGTTTTACAGTAAAACTGCCATTTCCCCTTTATTTTCATTGCTGTCCTTCAGAAAATAAGTTTGAAGGTGAAATCCCTCCATTAAAAGCAACCGAATAAGATCACTTCATAAACTTATTCCCAATGCTGCATTTGGGGCCTCCTTTGCAAGTGTGCGATTACATTTTCCTGCAATCAGAGTAATAATAATTTCTTCACCAAATTACTTTGTATCCTCATAACCACGTGGACATCAGTATGTAAATTTTACTCAGTTTTGGAAAGGTTGTCCTATTCGGAGCCTTGACTGCTTGAATTTGAAATGTGTTCCTCCTCCTTTTTTTTTTTTTTTTTTTTGGTCCACTGCAAACAAAGAGCTTCTAGCTTTTCAGTACCAACAATAAGAAACAATGAGACTGGTGAGTGGCTTTTCAGGTCATCAGCCCAGCGGAGGAATCAGCCATTGACAGCTGGACTGAAGGAGTATTACCAGTAGTAAAAGAAAGCCCCTAAGAACCATATGGGATGACATAGCACCACTTTTAACGTGCCCGTCGGAAATTCCCACAGCTGATGGGGTTCACACAGCTGTAAGTTATTAGGAAGGAGCCTTAAATGAACCCAGGAGCGCTCTTTAGGGTCATTCACTATCATAATAATGTGTACTAAAGCCTGCTGGTGGTGAAGCAACTTCCTGGAGAACAATGCATCACTGTTTTTGAAGGCTGACATAAGCTACAGGGAGTTCCATCTCTTATTTCTGTGTGTTTTGAGAAATTAATTTCATGTCTGAATTTTATAGTGATCTCTTATGGCCAATAAACATAGCTTTTAACCTGACTTGTACGGCTGTTAAAATTCTTTAAAAAGACTTTATTAAGCAGATTTTCATTGAAATTACATGCAGAAAACCCCAAAACAAAACAAAACCGAGACTCAGGGAATTTCTAAAAATTTCTTGAAAATTTCAAGTAAATAATAAAATAAAATTGTAGTTTGTAACCAACATAAAAATTCTGAAATATCATCCTGGGTCATCAGGGTTCATTGGAAATGAACATGTAAGGGTAGGTGGACATCTTTCAAAAGACATTTTAGTGGTTTTTTTTGGGGGGGTTTTTTTTGGAGAGATTTTTGCTATAGGGTGTGTGTGCTCACCAGACAGACAGAGAGAGACATAGAGATAGAAAGCGAGAAATCACCCCCCAGGGGGGATGGTCACACCGCAATCCCTTCTCCTCCATTCTCCTCTCGGGATCTTGGTCACGCATGCACATGCGCCCAGTGTGAGTTTTAAGCCACCGGGTCCGAATGGCGGTCGACTACGTGGGAGTCCAACAACATAGCCATTACGCCAACTGCTGGTTCCCAAAAAACATTTTAGTGCTTTTGATAAGAGGTTTAAAAGTTTTATTTGTTCATAAAGCCCAATTGTAAAAAATATATAACGTTATGACAAACTCAGCCTAAAACCATCATTCTTCCATGGAGAGGTTCTTTCCTCTTTGACTTTCAATTACATTGATATTAATTTTAAAATGTTATATTAAAATAAGGATTACATATCTCAGTCAAACCAATCAATGATTCCCTCTATTGTTTCTTCAACAAACATTTAATAAGCACCTAAATGCAAGAGCCTGAGATCCCCTACGATTAATACCTATGGCTCAACTTAAGACCTTCTGTTTCTGGTTGTGGCTAGGGGAAATGGAGTCAAGTTGTAAGCCAAATGTACTGGCTTTTGCATTAATCCCATAAATGACACAGAATCCCTCTTATATCTCATTATAAGCTGATGATTAATTTTTTTCTTATGTGTAGGTGCTTTACACAATGTGGTGAATTTTTGAATCAATAAAAGGTCATAATCAAGAAATCTATTAAATTCAAGAAAAAGAATATTCTCCTTTTTGATTGAAGGGCTGTTCTATAAATGAATAACACTTAAGTTAGGATAGCCCTATTAGAAATGTATTACTTTGATGGAATACTGTTCTTTCTCGCCACTACACACAGTTGTCTGTCTTCAGCCACAGACAATAGCAGGTGGCATTCATGGCAGCTCAGATGAGTTGAGAAGCAGATTTGGGCTCCGCTGACAGTCTGATAAGCAAATGTCTGAGGGCATTTTGCTGTTTTTTGTTGAAGAGCACCTCCCAATGCCAGAGTATCCTATTCATCTCTTTTACTTAATTTTTAAGTATTTTTGTTTTCAAATTTCTGACCTTACAATGGACTGCATCAAAAAAGAGTTAGACCAAGAAGAGAAACTGTACATTAATTTATCTCTACATGATGGCTACTTATGCAAGACACGATGCTTTGCAGAGAGCTTCCATGAGGTGAATGTTGATTTTATGCATATAAATGGTTTTTTAAGCAACAATGTTTCTAAGTCAGCATATCATATGAACTCAGAAGTACCATCATTTCAGCATCTCTGCTCTCCCATTTTGAGCTACAAATTTCAAAACCTCAATTTTTTTTTTCATCTTATCCTGGATGAAGGTTTGGGTATATGACTTGTGTTCTGTCTAAAAGAGGGCACAGTGTGACAACCAATTCTTTTGACACATTCAAGTCTGGTGCTGAGACTCCTCTGGCTGAGATCCGGGCATTGCCGAGAGGACACAGAGCAAGGAACTTCACAGGCCCACTTTGGCGAGACTCCAAGTGCTGGGTCTTGAGCTGTGCTGACGCCTAAATGCCTGAGTGACTGCTGGAGGCTAAACGGAAAAGGACTAACTGTAAATTTCCACAGAAAGGAAGTGAACATTCACAAGAACCGATTATGTCCACTACTTCCACAGTGACAAAAGTCCTTGGAAGATCTTGTTTTCCGTAGTCTGCGTGGCTAAGTGGTCACACTTCTTGGCTTGCCAGTTCCCTGCTGGCTTCCACTTGTCCCAATAGCACTCCTTCAACCCCTTGTTTTCACAGGTTTCCTGTCAATGTTAGATTCTAGCTCCATTACTTTCTAGAAAAACTGGAATAAGTTGCTTGACCTCTGTCCCAATATCGTACATAAGTGAAGACAGTGGTACTTACCTCATGGGACTATTGTAAGAACTGTATTTATTACTGCCTGGAGGAGATGCTTAGAATATTGCCTGACACTTTGTAAAAAACCAAGAATTACTGGTAATATTTTTTATCATGGTATTAATTCTATGATTCAGAAGATATCATATAATGTGTCCTTGCACTTTGTATCCATCATTAGTTATCTACCTATAAATATTTGTTAAGTGAATATCAAATATCAAATTAGTTATCTACCTATAAAAATTTGTTAAATAAATATGTCTCTAGAGAAAAATATATTTTTTCATTATATATAATGTATAATATTTTTGTCCTGGGATAAATAGGAAAATTTCAGTTGGCTCCTTTTCTCTCCTTATTACTTTTTGTTTTTAGAGGTTTTTGCTATAGGACGCGTGCGCTCACCAGAAAAACAGGGAGAGACAGAAAGTGATAAATCATCCCCCAGGAGGGATGGCCACACTGCAATCCCTTCTCCTCCAATCTCCTCTTCAGGATCTTGGCATGCACACACATGGCCCAGCAGAGTTTAAGCCACGGGGTCCAGGTCTCAAACCACAGTCGACTACAGGGGAGTCTAATGACATAGCCATTATGCCAACTGCTGGTTCCTGCTCTCCTTTTTTAAAATTCTAGAGTCATACGTACGTGCCAAGGGTTCATATGCAGAATATATAAGGAATGTAAACAATTACATAACCAAAAATAAGCAAAACAAAACAAAATCAAAATAATCTAATTTAAAAGGGCAAAGGACATGAATAGGTATTAATGAGAAGAAGACATACAAAAGCCAGCAGATTATGAAAAATGCTTACTATCACCAATCATTACGGAAATGTAAATCAATACCAAAATAAAATATTATCTAACCTTAGTTTAAATAGCTACTACTAAAAAGAAAAAAATAAATTCTGATGTTGGTTTGGAGAAAGGGAAATTTACACTGTTGATGGGTATGCATATTAAGAGCAATTATGAAAAACAGTATTGAAATTCCTTTAAACATAAAATATAGAACTGACGCATGACCCGGCAATCCCTCTAGTGGGCATACATATAAAGGAAGTAAAACATATGTGTCAAAGAGATATATGCATTCCCATATTTGTGACAGCACTACTCAACAGTAGTGAAAATATAACAATATATAACAATAACCTAAATGTCCACCAACAGATGAATGGATAAATAAGACACAGTAGATGTGGTCAACGGACTATTACTCAGCCATGAAATAATTGAATTCTTTCATCTACAGCAACATGGATGAACCTGGAGGACATTATGCTAGGTGACAAAAGCCAGGCTCAGCAAAATAAATACAGCATGTTGGCACTCATACACGTAAGCTTTACTTCATAGAAGTAAAGAGTACAATAATGGTTACAAGAGGCTGTGAAGGGTAAGGAGAAAAGAGAACATGGGGAGGTTGGTTAATGGTTAATTACAGTTAGACAGGAGAAATAATTATTGCTCTATAATAGACTTGAGTACTTATAATTAATAGTAATTTATTATATACTTCAAAACAAAAAGAAAAGGAAAATTTGAATTCTTCCAATCAAAGAAATAATTGAGGTTTGAGGTGATGGATGTGCTAAGTATCCTGATTTGATCATTACACAATGAACACGTGTATTGGAACATCATACAGTATCCCCTAACCATATACAGTTATTGCATATTAATTAAAATAAACAAAACAAAAAATGCTGAAGTGTAAACACCTGTCTTATTAAAGCACACACACATGAAAAAAAAAAAAAAACAAGAACAAAAAATTTTTTATTTTTTAGGTTTTTGTCATAGGGCACACATGCTTACCAGAAAAAAAGAGACAGATTCAGAGAGAGAAAGTGAGAAATCACTCTCCAGGTGGGGTGGCTATGCTACAGTCCCTTCTCCTCCTCTTCCCTCTTGGGACTTTGGGTATGCACACACATGTGTCCAGGGTGACTTTTAGGCCATTGAGTCCAAGACTTGAGTTGTGGTTGGCCAAGTGGGAGTCCAGCACCTTAACCACTATGCCACCTGCTGGACCCTAATTTCTATTTATTTACTTTTAAAGAATTATTTTATTTAACATTAGTTATTTTTAATTTGATCAGAGAGAGAGGGGAAGTGAGAAAGCAAGCTGCCAGGTCCAGAACTTGAACCTAGGTCAGCCACGTGGCAGTCCAGCATCCTCAACCACCATGCAAACTATGGGTCCACTACTTATTTATTTATTTATTTATTATTTGGGTCAGTAGGTGGCATAGTGGGTAAGGCACTGGACTCCCACATTGCCTACTGCGGTTTCAGTCCTGGACACAGTGTCTTAAAAATTGCATCAGGCACGGGAACCAGCAGTTAGCATAATGGCAATGTTGCTGGATTCCCACGTAGTCGACCGTGGTTCGCGTCCTGGGCCCGGTGGCTTAAAAATCAAGCCAGGCACGTGTGCATGCATGCCCAAGATCCCGAGAGGAGAATGGAGGAGAAGGGATTGTTGCGTGACCATCCCCCCTGGGGGCTGATTTCTCGCTTTCTGTCTCTATGTGTCTGTCTGTCTGGCGAGTGCACACACCCTATAGCAAAAACCTCTCCAAAAAAAAAAAAAAAAATTGCATCAGGCACATATGCATGCATGTCCAAAACGCTAAGAGGAGAATAGAGGAGAAAGGATTGTGATGTAGCCATCTCCTGGGGCTGGGGGGTGATTTCTCACTGTCTCTCTCACTGTCTCTCTCTGGCAAACACACACACACACTATGAAGAAACTTTAAAAGAATAAAATATTTTAGTTTGTATAAGGTGTGTATGCTCACCAGAAGAAGAGACAGAAAGTGATAAATCACTCCAGGAGAGGATGGCAATTCACCAATCCCCTCTCCGTTGGGGACTTTGGGCACACATGCACACATACCTGGCTTATTCTCAAGCCACTGGTCTAAGACTTGAACTGTGCAGTTAGCCAGGTGAGATCTAGCTGCCTTAACATCCATTCTGCCTGCTGGCCTAGTAAAAATTTTAAAATCTCATTTTTATAAAGGAATATATTTGGCCAATAGAGATGAAACTGATCAATCTCTTGAAAAATGCATGTTAGGTAATATCAGTTTTCAAATTTTTTTAACAAAAATTAAGAAGTCTGACAATACCAAGGGCTAGAACAAAAGTAAACCAGTTTTTTGTTGTTTTTATTTGTTTGTCTGTTTTCCAGAGGGTGTATGTATGTGATAGCTGGAGAGAGACCAAAAGACAGAAAGAGAGAGAGAGTGTGAGGAAGTTCTACCATGGGAATGGTCACACCACGATCCATTCTCCATGTCCCTCCTTTTGGGAGTTTGATATTCACATGAGTCTGACATGTTTTTCAAGTACTGGGTCCAGGACTTGAACCACAAAGTCAGCTCTATGGAATTCAGCCACCTTAACTATCACTCCACAGGCTGACACTCAAAACCTTCTTTTTCAAATATAAACATTAGGAGATTTTAGCCTCAGGGCTCATGTGCTCACTGGAGAGAGAACAAGACAGAGACAGTGACAGGGAAAGTGAGAATGGATGCATCTTAATTATCACAATGAATAAAAAATTAAACAATGTATGATTTAGGTATATGCATATCATTTTGTTTATGTGTATGTGATAAAAACTATTTTTTCAAAGGACTAACAGATTATTTTAAATTAGGATAGTGTTGCCCACTCCCGTCTTTTGACTCCTGGGCCAGGAACTCCGAGGGAGGACTGCCCCCCAAAGCTCCAGTCCCAGGACAGTGACCCCTCTGTCAGCCAGGAATGGACTTAGCCCTAAAGACACCCCACTTCCATTTTTCAACCCCTGGACTAGAAACTCCAAGGGAGGACTGCCCCTCGAAGCTCCAGTCCAAGGACCCCCAAATCAGAGACCCCTCTGTCAACCAGGAACGCCCTTAGCCCTGCAGACATCCCACTCCCATCTTTTGACCCCTGGGCCAGGAACTCTGAGGGAGGACTGCCTCCTGAAGCTCCAGTCCCAGGACCCCCAAGCCAGAAACCCCTCTATCAGCCAGCTGAAGAGAATATTTTTCTTTTGATCACATTGCTAAACACAATAGAAGAGAGACTTTGGCAGTCTTCATTCTGCAGCAAAAAGGAAACACTCTTCCTCCTATTCGAGAAAACTTTCTCTTAAAGGGTATTTCAATGGGAACACATCTCACAATGGTTAGAAGTAGAAGAAGAACCTCAGGTCTGAATAAAGAAGGAAATACGTCTCCATCAAAAGAACACAGTAACTCCCTTCCTTTTCTTGAAAAAATAGAGGACATTACCAAAATGTCCGAGATAGAATTTAGAACATTCATGTTGAACAAATACTATGAGCTGGAACAGAAAAGAGACAATGAACTACAGGAGATGAGAAAGTCCTTCCACGATATGAAGGAAGAAATGGACATGCTAAGAAAGAATAAGATGGAACTATTAGAGGTGAAGCCTGTAATACAAGAAATCAAAAACTCACTCGAAAGTATTAAAAGTCGACTAGACCATGCTGAAGATCGAATCTCTGATGTAGAAGATAAAACTTCTGACCTAGAGAAAACCACCAAAAAGATAGAGATAATAACA
>NW_006159816.1:1770283-1785651 GCF_000334495.1 Tupaia belangeri chinensis
TTGCTAAGTCATGGAAACAACCCAAATGCCCACGAACTGATGAATGGTTAGGAAAAACTGGCACATATACTCAATGGAATATTATTCATCCATAAAAAACAACAAAACCCTGGCTTTTGACAAGAAATGGATGAATGTGGAAGACTTACTGCTGAGTGAAACAAGCCATGCTATGAAGGAGAGGCATTGTATGTCCCCACTTAATATATACTGAGTGTCTGCACTCTATGACTGAAACTAATTGTCTAAAGGATATAGAAATACAGTATATAGATGTAAATACCAGATATAGTGTGTGTGAAAGAGGAGGGTCTGAGGAAGGACATTTGGGGGAGGGGCAAGGAGGAAAAGCATTAATGGCACAAAGAGGTGTGGTATTATCTGTTGAAGATATTTCGTAGTTTCATCAACAGTACTAGGGAGAAATGTTCATCAGCTGAAATATCCATTTTGTAAGACAAATAATAATGTGATTGAATATATGGAAGAAAATGAAATGAAATGAAATAAATAGATAAAAAGACAAAAAAAGTTGGGATAGTGTTTACCTCTGAGGGGAGAAAAATGGGTCAGGAAAAAAAATGTATCTATATTTTAGATACATATAATTTTTCAGTTCTTGGGTAGATTATAGACCACAGGCATTTTTATATTATCCAAACAAACAAACAAAAGCAAGTTATACTTATTTGAATGACAATAGAATGTCCTCGACCAAGAATTATGATTTATTCAATTCCGGTGCTCAGGGGTTCAGAGAAGAAGATGGCTCCCTTTTAAAGGTGACTGGTGAGTGGGTTATTTGATTTCACAAACTCTGCAGGTTTCATTTTGTGTTGTACTTAGCATTTCATAAGAGTCATTCCACATGTCATGTTTTTTAAATAGTAAACATCAAAAGATAAAATTTCACAGAGTGAAAGACTGTTTTCTCTTCTATTTTACAAAATCTACTATGACCATTTCTTAGATCACTACTTAACAGACAATACGCACTATTGTCGAGGTCTTCAGGGATTCACCAAGTACCTGGGGAACAATTTTTATAAAACTAAAGAAGGCTACTTGTTTTTTTTTTGTTTTTTTTTTTGTTTGTTTGTTTTTTTCCTGGCTGATCATATTTAGTCTGCAGTTCATTAGCTGTTGCACACATGATGTGTATCATATTCCTAATGATAAGTACTACCTATCAGCTAGAGTAGAATAAAGCCTACTGCCAAAGTTTAAAGTACAAATATATATTTCTGTTTATAGATACAATCAGAGAAAAACACATGTGGCATAAAGTGTTTATTTTTAAAAGATTCAAGAAGGGGACTAGCACATGGCGTGGAGGTTAAAACAGCTAAATTCCACATAGTCTACCTTGTGGCTCAAGTCCTGGACCTGGTGGCTTGAAAATCACTGGGCATATGTTTTGTCTATTCAAGTTAATTATCCTTTTTAATAACAGACTATCAAGAAAGGTATTTTGTAAATTTACACGTTTATTTTTAATATTTCCATTCAGTCAATATGAAAGGCAAAGCTGAAGAATATTAGCTGGCTTGTAGGAGCTAGATGGCTCAATGACTGCACAGGATCTGGAATACAAGTTCTGCAGTTTATTTTGTAGCCAACTCGGGTGGGCACACAGGACATCTGATTCCTCTAAATCCCAGTGAGAAAGGACTCTACACCAGGAATATGGGATTTATAGAATAAATCTCATAGAAGATAAGTAGAATCTACTGGTGTTTTTCATTTGCTGATTTTCACATTTCAGTCCAAGCTGCAACTTGCTCTAGGAAAGGAAGTTGAGCCCTAAGCAGAAACAAAAGACTTGGACCCAAACCTGGGAGCATCTTTGGTATGGATGAAACTCTGGTTCACCACGAAAGCTTTGCCTAACGTGGTGGGCAGGTAGAAGGTGACCTAGAAGAAAGCCTCTGGTTCCCAGCCAGGAGGGTGGTGGGGAAGAGAAGGAATTCAGGGAAGAGAGCCAGTTGGGGATAGGAGGGAGACATAAGTGTCCTAACTTCTCATCTGTAGGCTTCAGGCTACAAAGCGGAGAAAGGTGTGCTTTAGATAAGTTACAGTGAACCGAAGAGCAGAACACATGCTGTCCCAATTCCCATTTAGAATTCAAGAATGAGTTCTCCTAGTGGGCTGAATTTCCCATACCAACCATATAAAAATAAATTTGGCAACACAATTAGATAGAAAGAGGCCTTGGAATTTAGTTTTCCTAAGCACCTCTCAATCCTCCTACAGAACTCACCACCTTGTTTCCATCTAAAAGCTAAGTTTAGATGATCTGAAAACATTCTTTTATTTTTTTTCTTTTTTTGGAGAGTTTTTTTTTTTGTTTGTTTGTTTTTTTCCTGGCTGATCATATTTAGTCTGCAGTTCATTAGCTGTTGCACACATGATGTGTATCATATTCCTAATGATAAGTACTACCTATCAGCTAGAGTAGAATAAAGCCTACTGCCAAAGTTTAAAGTACAAATATATATTTCTGTTTATAGATACAATCAGAGAAAAACACATGTGGCATAAAGTGTTTATTTTTAAAAGATTCAAGAAGGGGACTAGCACATGGCGTGGAGGTTAAAACAGCTAAATTCCACATAGTCTACCTTGTGGCTCAAGTCCTGGACCTGGTGGCTTGAAAATCACTGGGCATATGTATATGTGTACCCAAACCTTTGATAGAAGAATGGAGGAGAAGGGATTAAATGGCATTGCCATCTCCCTGGAGCATGATTTTTTATTTTCTTGCTTTCTGTCTCCTTGTCACCCTATAGCAAAAGAAAAAAAAAAAGACTTTTGAAATTTATTAATCTAATTAGTACCATCTACATTTACATTAAAATGTAATAGAAGCCAGGGATGGCTTCTATTTGTGATTCGTGCCTATAATCCCAGCTACTTGGGAAGCTGAGGCAGGAGGAATTCAAATCCAGGGCTGACCTGAGCAACATAGTGAGACTCAGTTTCTAAAGAAAAGAAATGCACAAATTTAGACATGTTATGCTTTACATTTAGTAATTTTATGTTTAAAATTAAAAGTTTTGGGACCAGCAGTTGGTGTAATGGCTATGTTGCTGGACTCCCATGTAGTCGACTGCTGTTCGAGTCCCAGACCCAGTGGCTTAAACTCATGCCAGGTGCGTGTGCATGCATGCCCAAGATCTTGAGAAGAGAATGGAGGATAAGGGATTGCAGTATGGCCATCCCTCCTGGGGAGTGACTTCTCACTTCCTGTCTCTCTGTCTCTCTCTGTCTTTCTGGCGAGCGTACATGCCCTATAGCAAAAACCTTTCCAAAAAAAAAACAAAATCAAAGGTTGCGATTGTAATTAACCAAACTCTGGGCAACTGAACAAAGAACATAGAAACTTTAGAGACATAGTAAATATCAATGAAATATCATGAGCAGACCAGTATAGCAACAGAAACATACAAAATTGAGCCGCCCTATAAAAAGCATTCAAAACTATGTAGCTAATTATTTACATACATATAGTATGATCTTTACTAATTCCACAATAAAAGAACAGAAATGTTCTCCACTCTAAAACTTTAAGCAGACTATGACCACAGACTTGGCATCTAATCACAATCTCCCAACTGGTGACGTCAAGTTCAGCTGAGAAGCATATGTGCATCTGTTTTCCTCACATGGCTGCTCCTTTAACTATGCTTCACAACTTGTATTTTTAGCCAGAGAGCTTTCTAGTTCAAGAAGAACTGGGAGTGAGGACAATGAGTAGGAAAAGGAACAAAGACCTAGATGTCATTCCTTCACTCATTCGATAAATATTTATTCTGTAACTTCTATGTGTCATGTACTGTGCCAGATGCTGGAGAGTAATGTTAAGCAGAACGTCAAGGCTCCTCCCTTGCGCAGCTTACAATTGTGTGGGGAATGCAGGCACGTGAGAGTGAACTGGACTGCAGAGTGGTAGAAGTTGCAATAGGAGAAGCATCAAGCACTGTAATATGGCCAGCAACCGAGTTCAACAGTTCATGAACAGGCTTGGCCGCTGTGACCCATGCAGTAGAGGGCCACTATGCAAGGATCTTGCGCCACGTGGAAAGTCCAGGTTTGGTTCTTGGACCAACCTAAACAGGATGGGCACAGGGGTGTGTGCTTGTCATCCTAGTTAACTGGGAAGTAAGTGGTTTGTGATATGGGGAGACCTTGTTAACAATATCTCTCTCAACATGCCAGGCACAGGTCCAAAGTCCACACAGTATGGAGAAATGGAAGAGAAGGGATTTCGCAGTGACCATCCTTGTCTAACAAACCAGTTAGAAAACTACTGGAGTAATCCAGGAAAAAGATGCTGTTCTGAACTAGGGTATTGGGGAGAATTAGCAGTGTGTCTGAAAGGTAGAATTAACTGATTGGGTGAGTAGTTAAAGAAAGGAAGGGGGCCAACCATTAGCATAATGGCTATGTCGCTGGACTCCCACGTAGTCGACTGCAGTTCGTGTCCCAGATCCGGTGGCTTAAACTCACGCTGGGCTTGTGTGCATGCGTGTCCAAGACCGTGAGAGGAGAATGGAGAAGGGATTGCAGCGTGGCCATCTCTCCTGGGGGGGTGATTTCTCACTTTCTGTCTCTCTGTCTCTCTCTGTCTGTCTGGCGAGTGAACGTGCCCTAAAGCAAAAAAACCCTCTCAAAAAAAAAAAAAGAAAAGAAAAAGAAAAAGAAAGGAAGAATCAGAGCCAGAGCCACTTAGGGGTTATGGTTAAGGTAGCTGGATCCCACAGGGCCAAATATGTGGTTCAAGTTCCAGACCTGGCAACTTGAAAAATACACTCGGTGCATGTGCCCATGTGCCAAAAAATCCAGAGAGGGGAATGGATAAGTAGGCATTGCAGCATGGTCATTGTCCCTCTGGCCTTATTTTTCTCTCTTTCTTTCTCTCTCTCTCTTTCTCATCTCTCTGTCTCTCTCCAGTAAGTGCATGCACCCTATAGCAACTTTAAGAAAAAAGCAAAAGAAAGGGAGAGAAAGCTTTTTGCATAGCTGTATGCCTAATTTTAAGACTGCAATACGATTTTGGTCTCAATGTGGAGGAGATAGTTTAGTATTCACTCTTTTACCTTTTACTTAAAGAAAGTAGTGGATTTGGCCAGTGGTGTAGTGGTTAAGGTGCTGGACTCCCACGTGACTGACCACAGTTCAAGTCCTCTTCCTACCCAGCAGCTTGAAAATCATGCCAGGCATGTGTGCATGCGAGCTCAAAATCCCGAGAGGAGAATGGAGGAGAAGGGATTGTGGTGTATCCATCCCCCCTAGGAGATTTCTCACTTTCCCTCTCTCTGTGTGTTGTGTATCTCTCTCTGGTGAGCGCATGTGCCCTATGGCAAAAACCTAAGAAGAAAATAGTGGGAAAGGACACCTTGCCTAAAACACTGATCTGACACATGATGAAAGATGTTCAGATATCTCTCAATCCCATATGTGTATGTACATACATATACTCATATATGTGTGTATTACTATAGTTATGTCATAGAACAATTCCTATCTTAAAGCAATTTATGTTACAATAAAGCTGAATTTGGCAGACAGATTTTGGTTATAAGATTCTGTAGGGTTTTTTATTTTTTAGTTCTTTTACTGAATTGTTTGTTTGCTTTTGTAGCATAATAGGTATGAAATAAGATGAAAATTGTAATCTCAAAATTTTATTTGGATTTTTTTTTTTCAGTTTAAAACTGGTCCTCAGGGGTAGGTGTCTTATTTGAAAAGGTAGAGAAATTAGCTATGTTTTTCTGTACTGAAAATATTCTAGAACAGTAATTGCCAAACTGTCTGCACATTTGGGCCCCCTGGAATCTTTTAAAAATTGCGAAGCCCACACCTCACTCCAGATGAATTAAATGGCAATCTCTGGAGATGGGACACTGGCATCAGTAGTATTTTAAGCTCCTCCGGTGATACCAACATGCAGACAAGTTTGGGAACTACTGGTCTAGAACAGGAACCTAAAGAAAAGAGAACTGAAACCGCCCCCACATACTAGAGCAGGTATAATTTTCAGGCCAAGGACTCAGGTGTATAAGAAATGTCTTAATTTTTCTATAAATGATTGTAACTTCTCCTTTAAGTTCCCTATTCCACAGGGTGGTTGAAATTTACTCTCAGTCTTACTCTGGGCTTTTCTCTCTTCTTCCCTCTGTCACTTCTTAATTAAGACTGGGGGTGTAGTACATGGGGTATGAGTTATAAAATACCAAAAGCAGAAGAGAGGGGTCAGCAAGAGTGAACATGCATCTAACTCCCAGGTAATAACAATTCCTTTCAGTTCTGCTGAGTCTCCCAAACACATAACTTCTCCAGGTGCCCGTTTCTGAGCTCCCTCATCCCATTCACCGGGCCTCTAAGTCCTCCAGGCTAGCTGATCACGGCCTCACTGATCCTAGCCACAAGTACAGACATTCTGCTCCTTCTCACTGCATACCGCAGTTTAGAGACAGGGTACGTTAAAAAAGAAGTGTAAGAAGGAATCATTGAAAACAAAAATACTGCTTAACAACATATCAAAATTAAAACAAGAGTCTTATGTCTCCTCACCATCTCCCAATTATGTGAAGCAATTTTTTCTTAAAATTTGTTTGGCTTGCATTATTATTATTATTATATTCAAACAGTTTATTTTCTATCATTTTAAAAAGTCACTTGTCTCGGGACAGGCAGAGGGCATAATGGTTACATCACTGGACTCCCATATAGTTGGTCATGGTTCGGGTGCTGGACTCGGTGGTTTAAAACTCATGCCGGGTGTGTATGCATGCATGCCCAAGATCCTGAGAAGAGAATGGAGAAGGGATTGTGGCATGGCCATCCAACATAGCAAGTGATTTCTTGCTTTCTGTCTCTTTGTCTCTCAGGCAAGTGCACATGCTCTATAGCAAAAAAAAAAACTCTAAACGAACAAAAAAAAATGGTCACTTGACTCTTTTTTAGGGTACATTTTTTAAATTAAAAAATATAATCCATAGACCTACTATACATTTTTTGAGAGATATTTTTACTGTAGGGCACGTGCACTCACTAGAGAGACAGAGACAAAGAGATAGAAAGTGAGAAATCACACACACACACCCATTCTAGGGATATGACCATGCCACAATCCCTTCTCCTCCATTCTTCTCTTGGGATCTAAGGAACACACCCACATTCCTCTGCTGTGAGTTTTAAGTCACCAGGTATAGGACTCAAACCGCTGTCTGCCATGTAGTAATCCAGTGACATAACCATACACCATCTGCTGGTCCTGACCTTCTAAACTTAATGCAAAGCTGTACAATATATTGAATGCTACCAAGTAAGGAGGATTGTCCTGTCAGCATCTCCACTTTGGAGAGTCCTAGTATCTCAGAAATTCCTGTGTAGACTAGATAGGACTTGTGAATGGCTGATTTGGCACCAGTATCAATTATTTTGTAAGAGTAGTCAAGATTTTTATGAATACAAGTTAAATCCATTTATCGATTAATATGACCAGCATCTGCCCTGCAATATTTCTTTAGTTTCCATATGAATCTTTAGTCTTCACACTCAACCCTGGAATGAATTTTCAACATTAGCAAATAATAATCTATTGAGGATAAAGCTGATATTTGTAGTTAGAGGCTATAATTACTACAGATTTATGATTTTTTCTTGATACCTAGAAAAACTGAATACTTCAAAACACACATATTAAGATCCTATAATACCTTTAGAACACTTTCCCTTAAGAGAACAATAATCTACTGAATTACAAGAGATCATTCTGTTGGCTTAGAGATATGCAACATAAAATAGCAGTTCAACAAAAGTTTACATGCAGTGTGCTTAAACCTACTCTGCCATAAGAAAAAATAAGTCCTTATCATTTCATTCAAAGTGAATGAATTAAAAGATGTAGTGTTAAGTGAAGTGAGTCAGAATTTGAAAGATACACATTGCATATCCCCATTCAATATGGTACCAAATGTCTGCACTCTATTGCAGAAATGGAAAGATCTGAAGATATGACAGTAGAGAGGAAAGTGTAGATACCAGAGACTATAAAAAGGGGGAATGGGTGATAGGAACTAAGTGATAGAGGGTGAATGTGAGGGGCAAAGAGAAGAAACATTTAGCAGATGAAAGAACGCAAAGTTTTCTGGTGAAAAAACATTCTATAATTTTTATTTTATAAAAATTAAACTAAAAAAAATAAAGAAACTGGGCAAAAAAGTTTTTGCAGGTTTGAAAAACACTGGAAGGAAATAGGGGAGAAATTAGATCAATGATTATATGTGAAGTGGTTAGGAAATGGGCATTTTTCTTCTAAATTTCCTTGAATATTTTAATGATTATTTTAACACTTGATTTCTTTAACAGTCTTTTGATGTTTATTATGCTAGTAAACAGAACTATACCCCTGCACATTAGAATATACTTTAGGGCACATCCTGGTTTGAGTAAAGTTTCTAAATTAAAACAAACATGTTTCAATATAGAGAACTTTCTTCCCATTCTCAGCAAGTGCTAAATCAAATTTATTGAGCTCCAGCTCTATTTAGGAGCTATCTGCAAAGACTGAAAAGTTTCCAAAAATAGTCCTGCCTCAAACATCTTACAGTTAAGTAAGAGCATGTCGTATAAAAAGCTAATAAGCAAGGAAGAGTTAAGGAATGGGCCACAAGCGATGACTTAGAAAGTTTGTAAGAAAGTAAGATGCTTAACTGAGAGGGTCAGAAGCTTTATGGAGGACATAGACTTTGAGGAAAACTTTGATAATAACAAACAGGGCAAGATGAAGGCTTTCCTTAGGATAAGAATTATAAGGACGAAAGTAACCAGGCAAGACCATGGAAGTCTTGTTAGGAGAGGAGTAGAGCATGGAATATAAGCTTATATAGGGGAGTAGAGAAACATACTATGTTACAGAAGAAGCAAACCTCAGACCATAAACTGAAGCCAACTGGCAACTCATTTGACCTGTTCGTATTTAGTTTTTCTTTTTAAAAGTTTGTTCACTTAGTTCTTCCATTAGAGAAGGAGACAAAGAGAGACAGAGCCCCTAACAGAGTCCCTATGCCATGATCCACCCCCAGCCTCTGCCAACCCAAATCATGAGCACATGTGCATGCCCAAGGTACACTGCTCCCAGGATGTGAACTGAGAAACATCTCATGTGAGTTCAGTTGTATTACTGCAGGTGTCACTGCCTAGTTCCTGTCAAATTTTCTTTTTTAAAATTTTCTTTGTTATTTGCCAGAGGACACATGCACTCACAGAGAGTGACAGAGAGAGGAGAGGGAGGAAGCATCCCACAATGAGACATGGTCGTGCCATAATCCCTCCTCCTTTATTTCTCCATCTTGTCGGGATTGGAGCATGTATGCACATGCACTCAGCATTTTTGTTGTTGTTGTTTTTAGAATCATTTTATGTAACTTTATTTATTTATGTATTTAAATTTGACCAGAGAGGGACAGAGTGAGAGAGAAAGGGGGGAGGAAAGTGAGAAAGCAAGCCCCCAGGTCTGAGACATGAACCGCAGTTGGCCATGTGGGAGTCCAGTGCCCTTAACCACCACACCACCTACTCGCCCCTTCAGCATGTTTATCAAGTTGCTGGGACAGGCTTTGAACTGCAGTTTGTTATGTGTAGTCTGGCTCCCTTAAATACTAGGCTAGAGGCTGACCCTAGTTTTCTTTACTTGTTTTTTTTTTTCCCCCTAACTGCAGAAAGATAACATTTTATTTGATTAAGCTGCGAGTATTTAAATAACTAGAGATTCACACAAAACCTAAATATTTTATTTCTGTTGAAAAATCTAAGGTTCTGATAACAATGCTGGGCTTGCATTCACACACCTCAATAATCAGTAGACAGGAGCACGAGTATACCCCTGGACAGAGCAGAGTCCGTTGATCTCGAGCGCTTCATATTGCCTCTGCAAATGTCAGTCGCCAGTTATGGTTATGACTACACTGGGCTTATTATTGTTGTTTTATAGGAAAGACAAAAGTCTCCTTTTTTTAAACCTTGCTTCACATATTTTCTAGGTATCTGATCTCAGTTAGTATTTGAGTTTTTTTTGATCGCCACCATAAAAGGAAGATCAGAAGGCACTGAACATCAGCTTGAAGCATTTGTTCTTTGTCTGGTATGACAAAGCTTTGAAATATTTTGAGGATTTACGTGACTGATTGTAGATATGCTTTAAGAAGCTTAATCTAGTAAAAGGATATAAAATTAATTACAGGAGGAAAACAGAAGTGGAAAAAACAACTAGAAACACATCATTAATATATCATTCAAGTAAGAGGTAAAGAGAGCTGAAATTTGGGCAGCATGAGTGGCATTGCAAAGAAGCAGCAGCATGCCAGAGATCCTGAACAGATAGAATCAGGAACCTGCTGAATTGAAGATGAGCTGGAGAAAGAGACAAATAATTAGCAATAATACTGAGATCTCAGGCCAGGGAAGAATACTGGTTCCATCAACAGAAATAGAAGTGATTGGCATTTGGAGAAGTTGCTCATTTTCCCAGAGAAGGCTATCATTTGCTTTGGGACATGGTGAATTTATGTTGCTTGCTGAGCATCTTAGTATAGGATTTCATCAAGAGATGAAGCCACTCCCAGACATTGATGAAGCACAGCGCTGGCTTTAAAATCATATGAAACAGGACTAGCAGTTAGCATAATGGCTATGTCGCTGGACTCCCATGTAGTCGACTGCAGTTCGGGTCCCGGACCCAGTGGCTTAAAACTCACACCCGGCGTGTGTGTGTGCGTGCCCAAGATCCCGAGAGGAGAATGGAAGAGAAGGGATTGCGGAGTGGCCATCCCCCTGGGGGGGTGATTTCTCGCTTTCTGTCTCTCTGTCTGTCTGGCGAGCGCAAGCGCCCTAAAGTAAAACAAAAAAAACAAACAAACAACAAAAAAAAACCTCTCCAAAAACAACTAGAAATGCACTGTTAACTAAGTTAAACTTTTGGAGGTCTGGATTCAAGACGGTCTATCAGTCATTAGACACAAAGTTGGATATCAAAGGCCTGCTCTGAAACTCTTAGGTAGCCACTCCTTTGGGCACATTGTTTGGTTCTGTTTCTATACGGATTACTGAACATTTTCCTCAAGCAGTGTCCACTCTTCTCATGATACATCAGTGACAGAGAGACTGATGAGTCAGCCTGGATGCCTGGATGAATAAAGATAGATGCCTACATATATACATCTGTAAATACATACATGATAGAGCTAGATAAACATGGATGATACATGCACACATGAGAGATCGATAAATACATAGAAAAAAGTTAGATAGATATGGATAGATACATGATAGATATAGATAGATGATAGATACATATGGATATAGATATATATATAGAGAGAGAGAGAAACAGAGAGAGAGAGGTAGCTGAGACAGGTCATTATTTAGTACTGCCTGAAATTAAAAGGTTCCTGTTGAAAGAACTTATGCGAGGTTCATTCATTTAGAGATACAGTTGATTCCTGGCATTAGTACATTAGTGATACTCAGATGAAAGAAAAACGTTGCCTGTAAGTTGAGCTGAATGTCAGTACTCATATCTCAATATATCTCTCTTGTTAAAAATAAAAAGTTCCATTTCCAGTCTCTCTTCTACAGGACATTTAACCTTAGACTGGAAATAGAAATTTTAAAAAGCAACAAGAGCACTGATTGTTTATAAGATCAGAATATTCAATTCAGTGATGACAGTGCCCTAGGATGATATGGACAGTTTGTATAGATGCAAGTAAAAGAAACTGATGAACAGTTACCTAAACTTCAGTCAGAGAAAAAACTATTCACTTGGTGAGAAAGAAAACAACTAAAAGTTTAAAAGATCATTAAAGTGTACTGAGTTGCACATTTTGCTTGCTAATTTAGAAATTCCTGAGATTTCATGTGTCAAGAATGTGCAACACCATCGTGTGCTGGGCATTTGCTTTTCAACAATTTGAGTAGTTGGCATGTAATTATTTTCTCAAAAATATTTAAAACCATACTATCTCTGTTGTTACAGAATCACAAGCAAAATTATACAAAATTAAAAGAAATATTTTGAACATTAGCTTTAAAATTCAATATTCTGAAATTTTGAAAGTTCTTTATTAAGTGTCAAGAGCTATGGAGTATGAACAAATATTTTTTGATATATAAAGTAAATGTTTGTGGGAAAATGTAAAACTAAATAAATAAATGGAAAAAAGAAAATAAGTTAAATTTTTTTGAATATGTGCAATACCAGGTGGTTATTGATATGCATTTTTATAGGGCCTAGTAGAAATAAATATTCTCTGGAAACTATTGTTCATTACACAGGAAAATAGAAATTTAAGTTTCAATTTGCCATTACTCCTGCCCCTTGTCACATAAGCAAGCATTGACAAGTATGTCTTTGAATCACTCCAGTCCCAGTTTGCTTAACACAAGAAAAGGAGGTGAACTGATAGGACTAAATGACCTCTAGTTCTGAAAACTTTCCAGGATTTTTGTTAATGTCCCCCAGAACTAAGTTTCAGAATAACTACTAAAATGGAGTTATCAGGTGAGGACAATTTTTCAAGGGTTTTCATTAGGGTAAGTCTATGGATGCTTCCTAAAAAACAAGACATAATTTTGAAGGACTTTTAACTAGCCAAGGGAATTCTAAGAATGCTATAGCTGATTTTTACAGAGTCCAGGGTAGGCCCTTAGCCTGCTACTTTTCCTCAATGGTGGCCAAAATCTATGTGCATTTTGCTGTGTGTGTCAAAATTCTTTTGTTTAATCAAGAGGCAATGATGCAAAATTTCTCTGAAACAAAACCAGAAAATGCCCTAAATTCAAATATATAATCTGTTTCTGTGACCCAGTTGCAGTTTTGACCAAATTTTGTTAAAAAGAGGGCAACTTAGGTTAGGGGAACCAGTATCTAGTGTCTTCACACATACTTCAATTCAACTGAAACAGGTCTAAGTAAAATAAAATAAAATCATCCTAAATGTTTTTTCTTTTCCTTCGAAGATACACTGATTGCTCTTGTTTGACTAAATTTTATTCATCTTGGTAGATTGAAGAGTAGTGTATTGCAAATGGAGTCAGGTTGGTTTATCATAGCTCCCTTACTTCCTATCTTATCATGTTCGAAGGCCATGGGGTAAACAACTCATGTAATTGGTTGTAGTGTGCTTGCACGCCTGTTATGTAATTAACGACTTCGCTGCTTTATGCCATTGAATGTAATGCACATGTGCATGTGTGACAGTTTGCTTTTGGCAATGAGCCACTATTGTCTGCAGTCTCTAAAAGAGAAACGGAGCACCTGGTCAGCTAGCTCTGCCCAGCTTGCTAGGCTTGCTCTGCTCAGCGCAGATGACCTGGGCTGGGCTTGGCTCAACTCAGCTCAGCCCTGTGCTATGAGTTCTGAGAGAGAGGCCATGCTTCTGAGCATTCTCCACACACGTTACAAGCTTCAAGAGGAGGTAGCACTTGTGAACTCTGCTATGGGTATGCGAGCCCACCCTAAACTCAGCCAATATACAACAATATCAGTGCCTTGTGTCTTTTTCCAACTTCCTGCGTCTTTGTTCCACCCACCCCTCACAAAACAAGTGGTTTGTTGTAAGAAGGAAATATAGACTTCTCTCAATAATTGCTTTTTATAATTTTAAAACTGAAGAATTGAAAGTATAATTTGAAATATTTGACCTGAACTAATGAAATTTTATTAATTTTAGAATATATATTCATAGAGCAAAGCTCCAGTTTTTGTGGCTTCCACTACAAATGTTCACAATTCTCAAAGTTCCTAACAAAAAGCAGTCAATGTCTGACTCAGAAATTTGCTCTACTGGTTGGATGTAACTACTAAAATAGAAATATGTTTGAAACACAAAACACTTTATTGACTCAAGATGGGCAGGGATCTGCTGGAGATATTATAAAGCATGCCAAACTGATATTCGGCAATTAAGATCCTAATAAAAAGTATATCCAAAATATCAAGAATGTACAAAAAGGAGACAGTTATTTCTGACAACTTTATGGCTTGCACTTTTGACAAGTTCTAACATTTCTTCCCTGAATAAAATGATCAAAACGAAATTGATTAAGCAGGATTACTTTCAGTCTTGTGCCAGGTCACATAATACTTAGAATTTTTGCAGTAGCATCTGAATATGTTGATGCTACTAAATATTCCCTTTAAGATCATACCTTTCAAATTCAATATACTAATTAAACAATGCCCTTTGGAGGTACCCTGATTTCTTTTGCTTCTGAAGCTATTATAGTCACTACATCACTTCAACCAAATTCTAGATGACTCATTTCTTTTCTTTTTTTTTTTTGGAGAGGTTTTTGCTATAGGGCGTGTGCGCTTGCCAGACAGACAGAGAGAGACAGAGAGAAAGCGAGAAATCACCCCCCAGAGGGGATGGCCACGCCACAATCCCTTCTCCCCCATTCTCCTCTCGGGATCTTGGGCATGCACGCACATGCGCCCGGTGTGAGTTTTAAGCCACTGGGTCCGGGACTCGAACCGCGGTCGACTACATGGGAGTCCAGTGACATAGCCATTACGCTAACTGCTGGTCCCATCATTTCCTTTTTTTAATTAGTTAATTTTTATTTATTTAAATTTATTTATTTACATTCATTCACTGTACATCATTACAGCATACAAAATGAGATTTTTCCATCCAGAATACACTGTATATTGGCTGAATCAAGCACATCAATATGTGTGTGATCGTCAACAAATAATTTTCCATTTCTTGTTTCCTGTATAATTTTGCTTTTCTTCCCATCCTTGATTCCCTATCTCTCACCCTCTGCCATCTCCCACCCTCCTTCCACACTGTCTCTGGTATCCATGGTTGCTTTCTATGCCTTTTCCCACCCTCACTTTATTGATTCACTAAAGATCTTAATTAATCTAAATATTTTCAATATCAAGCACAGCTGATATATACATATCCATGAACACAAGTCTGACTTTGTTTGACTTTAGGCATAAACCTCAGCGAGTAGAATGAACATACTATAAAGTTATAGTATGTAGATGATTCATTTCTATTCTACATAGCAGCAGTGTATGAACAGTTAATATCTGTTGATTCTCCCATTTCTATCCATGTAACTTGCATAACGTCAAAATCCCCTTTGAACTCTCTTAATCTTGAGAATTCATGTGTTGTCCATATGGGAATATTTGTACATCCTTAAGATGATTACTTTTTGGTTGCTATTATTATCTTCTTCTCAAAACAAATAGAAACGATGGTGCATGCCATGCCCATATTTTTCAGAGAGAAAATCTCCAGAAAGTACTTAATGGTCCAACTGGAAAATGTTCTAACAATTCA
>NW_006159816.1:1785682-1805695 GCF_000334495.1 Tupaia belangeri chinensis
TTCCTGGTTTTTCAGTTTACCCCAGGTGGATAATTTCTACAAAACTTAAGACAGTGAACAAATTGAATCACTTCTAGCAATTTGAATCTTGAATTAATTCCAAAGTGCTTAGAGTCAAGTTGCTTTTTTGTCTTTAAAAACAAAACAAAACAAAACAAAACAGAACAGAACCTGAAACTTCAAATAAAGACTAATACGTTTTCTTTGAAAAGTGGCCCAAAGTAAAGAAAAAATTACATGCTTTGGAAAACCACATTCATTATAAAATGAATGTTTGGGAATTAAAATTACACTGATACTTTCATTGGTGTTGTCATAAATTTGAGGACAGGGTCTGTCTCTTCAAATCTTTTTTGGTATGCTGATATGCTCTAAAAGAGACATAATTCCAATAAATTCAGAAATGAAACACATTCCTGGAATATTTTATTATATAAATGTGATAATGGCATTTTAAAAAAGAGTTGCAGATTTTCTTTTTTCTTTTTTTAAAGGAGGGTTTTTTTTGCTATAGGATGTGTGTGCTCTCTGAAGAGACAGAGATAGAGAGGCAGAAAGTGAGAAATCACCCCCCAGGGGAGATGGTCACACTGCAATCCCTTCTCCTCCATTCTCCTCTCGGGATTTTGAGCACACACACATACATGTGTCCAGCATGAGTTTTAAGCCACCGGGTTCATGACTCGTGGAAGTCCAATGACATACACCATCTGCTGGTCCCAAAAGTTGCACATTTTCAATGCTGAATGCATTAAGGTATTTTCCAGTCCTGTCATTGGGTCTTGGAATTCTTGTTTGGAATAAAGTCCTCAACTAGGATTTAATTACTCTAAAATTAGTTTTAAAATTTAAAGTTAAATTTGAGCTGAATTTGCCATCAATTGAGACAAAGGCAGGGTATATGTTTCACTGGGTGCATGAGCATGCATGGCCAAGAGCCCAAGAGGAGCATAGAGGAGAGAAACTGCCATATCATTATTCCCCCTGAGGGATGGTTTCTATTTTTTTTTTTATTTTTTAATTAATTTTTTTTTTTTTAGGAGAGGTTTTTGCTATAGGGCGTGTGCGCTTGCCAGAGAGACAGAGAGAGACATAGAGACAGAAAGCGAGAAATCACCCCCCAGGGGGGATGGTCACACCGCAATCCCTTCTCCTCCATTCTCCTCTCAGGATTTTGGGCACGCACGCACACGCGCCCGGTGTGAGTTTTAAGCCACTGGGTCCAGGACACGAACCGCGGTCGACTACGTGGGAGTCCAGCAACATAGCCATTATGCTAACTGCTGGTTCCCGAGGGATGGTTTCTTACTTTCTTTCTGTCTTTATCTCTTTGTGTCTCTCCAGTAAGCTCATGTGCCCTATGGCAAAAATTTAAATAAATAAATATATAAATAAATAAGTTGGCTGTATGTTCTATTCAATTATACTGCATATAACAAAATAAATTAAAAATACCAAGTTGGACCAACTAGCATGCAAACTCTAATTGAGTTTTTTTTTTTTTTTTTTTTTGGACAGGTTTTTTGCTATAGAGCACATATGCTTGCCAGAAAGACAGAGAAAGACAGAAAGTGAGAAATCACCCCCCAGGGGGGATGGCCACGCCACAATCCCTTCTCCTCCATTCTCCTCTCAGGATCTTGGGCACACATGCACACACGCCCGGCGTGAGTTTTAAGCCACCGGGTCCGGGACGCAAACCGTGGTGGACCACGTGGGAGTCCAGCGACATAGCCATTACGCCAACTGCTGGTTCCCAAATTGAGTTTTGATTTTGATATACCTGAAAATGATTTCTCTATTTTAAAAAATATACATTTAAATGTGTTTAAGATTTGCTCTGGGTTTCTATGTTTATGAGCATAACCAAAACCACCTGTTACATCCTTGATTATAAAAAGAGTAAATGTTGAAGAGAAAAATAGATAACTGATTTTGGACATAAAGGAAATATGCATTAGCAATAATGCCCAGAAGGCTTATCATAGCATATAAAAAATATATACTTTTTATAGTCCTTTTGTCTCAAGGAAAATCTTTCAATCATGTCATTTCATTCCACCATGTACACAGGAAATATTTATTGTCACAATCACAAGGGTCACCAAATGTTCTTGAAACCTTATTCTGAGATTAAATGAGCAGAAACTTTTCCATGACAATCGGACTAAATCCTGGCTAAACTTACACTGATTCTTTAAGAATATAAACTTTTTGGGTGATAAGGGACACCATATCAAAATCATTTATCCTAGCAGTTGCTTTGGAACTTGAACATCTGAAAAAATAAAAATAAAAAACCAAAACTAGCACCTGTGTTGTATAAAATGCATAGCTACTTAAATAAATCTCATCCTTTTTTTTTTTTTGTAAAAACTTCTGTTTCCCCAGTTGCACTGTTTGAAAATGAATCTGTGAACCAGAAGGTTGTTCGGGATTATGAAACTTAATGCATTTTATCGCAAGCAAATATAAACATTTTTAAGAAAAGCACAAGGCAAGAGACATGAAAGACCATATGTTTTCAATGCTTTCCATGTCAAAACAATACCAGTCTCCAGAAAATAACTGCTAGTCATACTGAATTATTTGGCCAGATATCTTCCAAAAGTTACTTGGAGGAAAACATAGCGCACTCCATGTACCATGTAATGTATAAAAATAGACTTCCCCAGACCAAACATATTGCATTCATGAATTATTTTATTGGCTATAATACTTTATTAGAGCTCTGAGTTTTATTGCTCATGGGTTAGTGGCAAAGGTAAAAATGAGATAAGAGAAAATACAGGCTTAATTTTCTGGAAAATGTTTCTCAACAAATTGTGTAAACTCCTCTTAGTTAAACTGACATTTTAATACACAGAAGAATTTGGGGCATTTTTCCTCCCAGAAGCTAAGAATTTTTTCTCCTTCTGATGAGAACCTGAAGGTTTATGCTGTTCTTGTCATAACCTACTGCAAAGTTTAAACACAAAGGCAAACATACAGAGAATGAGAGAGAGAATAAGTCCACCTGGAGAAGGAGACACTAAAAAAAGAGATTCTCCAAGTAATCTTCCAGCTTTAATGTTCTACCAGTTGGGACAGCCTGAGGCCTGGTAGTTACATTAATTGGGTGCCACATGGAGAACTACATGGTTCCAATCCCAGACCTGGCACCTTGGAAAACACACCAGGTGTGTGGCATGCATGTCAAAATCCTGAAAGGAGGAAGATGGAGGAGAGATTGTGACTTGACCATTCTCCATGGGGTGAATCTTTCTCACTTTCCCCCTCTCTCTGTCTCTTTGTTTCTATCTGGCATGCACACATGCCCTCTGGCAAATTAAAAACAAACAAACAAACAAACAAAACCATTCCACCAGTCTATTCTTTTTAACCTGTGTTAAAATATTGCTCGGATGACTAAATAGTACACTGCAAATTATTTGTTTGGCCTATAATCCTTTCTCAGACTGCTCTTTAAAATGCTTTCTTTTGTTGTCTAACCACTATCTAAATATCAAAAACTTAAGTCCTTGGGAAAACACCATTAGTCTCAAAGGGACAAAATCTGCTCTAGAAACAGTCACCATCCTAAAGGGAGGAGCAGAGAAAGGAGGAAAAAAAAACAAGAATTCTTGCCTAGTGATTCTGGTAGGAATATTTTCTCCTTCTAGAATTTCACCCTGCTGTTTTTCTACTTTGATGACCCACAACTTACTTCCTATAATCTATTTATTGAAGACCTACTAAGTACCAGAGCCTTTGAAGCTGATTACTGTATCTTCCCTCATTTAATCTTTTCAGTAACATAATGTATATTTTGACACACAATAGGCTAAACAATTTATAGAGCTCAATGCAAAATTAAAGTATAGGGTCCATAGTGTGTTCATGGTTTAAAAGGCAGGTAAAAACTGGGAACCAGCAGTTAGCATAATGGCTATGTCGCTGGACTCCCACGTAGTTGACCACACTTGGCGTCCAGGACCTAGTGGCTTAAAACTCATGCCGGGCGCATGTGCGTGCGTGCCCAAGATCCCAAGAGGAAAATGGAGGAGAAGGGATTGTGGCGTGACCATCCCCCCTGGGGGGGTGATTTCTCGCTTTCTGTCTCTATGTTTCTCTCTGTCTGTCTGGCGAGCACACACGCCCTATAGCGAAAACGTCTCAACAACAACAACAAAAAAAGGCAAGTAAAAAGTGTCATCGTAGATAATAAAATATAAAGCATTTACTTTTCTTTCCTGGCTTCTCTCTGAGGGTGTTATTTGCTGTTTAATTTCTCATTCCTTTGGCACTGAATACTCATAGGATTAGTGCAGATTCTTGCAGGTGTCCTGGGCCTCTTCCCTTCACATAACGTGGGGGCTCACCTGCATACATATAGCACATCAGGTTTCTGATTCCCTCTCTCACCAATCATCCAACTGACATGTTGTGCCTGGTTGGGGATAGGGGTAATGAGGTAGATACCTTCCCATCCAATGAACCCAACTCCAACCCAAGATAGATGAGATGCACTAGGTAGGTACCCTGAATGGGAAGGGGTGAAGGTAGGCTCTTACCTGCTAAATGCACAAAGACCCTACTGCAAGGTATCCTAGGGCATGCAATAGTCTTCCCATACCAGCAGCATGGCCCCTGCTAAGGAGAGGGCCTAAGAAGTCACTTGCCCCACAAGAAGGCCACTCAGGGCCAGGTGTTAGGGGAAGGAGAGCTATTACCTGAGATGGCAGGAGAGCCCCCAGCACTGTGCTCCATTGTCATATCAAACTTCACTTACCAATCAAAAAATCAATGATAAAATTGCTAAAACTTAAGAATGCTGGCCTAGCCCCATGACCTAGTGATCATGGGAGCTAGATCCCACATCAGTGACTATGGTTTCAGTCCCAGCCCAAAAGACTGAAAATGCTCCTGACACCTGTGCAAGTGTGACTGAAATCCTGTCAGGATGGAGAAGTGGGGGAGAAGCACCTCCCATTGAGCAGGTGCTTTCTCCCTCTCCCTTTCTCGGTCTTTCTATCTCTCCCTGGTGAGCAAATGTGTTCTCCATCAAAATTCTGTTTTGTGGTTTTTTTTTTTGTTGTTGTTGTTGTTTTTATTATTTTGTTGTTGTCATTCATTTAGAAAAGAAACTGTAGAACCTTAATCTAAGTAAGGGACCCTTCTGAGTAAGCACGGAGCTCTATATGACTGCACTGGGCACATGCCCATGAAGACAGCCTTGATGACATAAAGAAGACACTCACTAAATATTTGTTTTTTTTTTTCTCTCCCTTGACAATGCTCTCACTCTAAGAACCCTTGTCGTCCTTATGCACCCACCCATTTTCAGGTGTGGGATTTTTTAGGAAAACATATTGCAGAAAGAAAGAATTGAGTTTTTCTCCTATTTCACAAAAGAAGAAACTGATCCTGAGAGAACTAAGAGACTTGCTAAAAGATCCACTGATAGGTATGCATTGGGTTATTGGAAAAGTCTTGACATATAAAAGTATTTTTCTTTTTTTAGAGAGGTTTTCGCTATAAGACGCATGTGCTCACCAGAAAGACAGAGAGACAGAGAGACAGAAAGTGAGAAATCACCCCCCAGTGGGAATGGCCACGCCATTATCTCTTCTCCTCCATTCTCCTCTCAGGATCTTGGGCATGCACACACACGCGCCTGGCATGAATTTAAGCCACCAGGCTTAAATTGACTCAAACCGCACTCAACTACATGGGAGTCCAGCGACACAGCCATTATGGCAACTGCTGGTCCCGACATATTAAAGTATTTATCTATGTTTTCTATGCAAAAAATGTGACATGACTTTTCCAACAACCCAATAACAGACGTGGCTTCTGGACCTTTCCAGTATGTGCCACTGTCAGGTAGCTAAGATTGGCAATGGATGTTGACTGCTTTCTAATAAATATATTGATATCTTGGGATGCTACAACCTTGTTTTCTCCATTAACTTTTAGGGGAAAATAAATAATAAAAATATCTTGACACTTTAAGCAGATGTTTATGAAGTGTCTTCCTTTAGGGTTATGGTTTTAATGTGAAAGCAACATTTAAAATAAAGTTATTCTCCTCAGAGGGAGCCATCATTAACTTGTTCATTGTTCATATCTAATGAATGTATAGATGATATTGCCTTATTAATTTATGCTTTAGAAATAAAAGGGATTTAATTATAAGATTAATCTTTCTTACATATATTTTTATTCTTTAAACTAATTGACATTAACGAAAACAAAATATCACATTGTAGAAATTGAAGACAAGAAAGACAGTAAGTCACTCATAATCTCACCACTCTCCACAACCACACTTAACATTGGTATACTTCTCTTCCATTATTGCTATATAATAACTACCTCTAATCATATTGTAGTGTTTTGTTTCAAATAAAAAGAAAATCTAAAACAAATAATAAAAGACCATACACACAAGATTTTATTATTTCCAAAGGCAAGATATGACCTGAATCTTTTCTAAAGATCTCTCCTACATTGCAATGGAAATTTTAACTTTAATTTAAAAAGAAAAATAGGGCCCAACATGTGGCAGAGTGGTTAAGGCGGTTGGATCCCATATGACTAACTGTGCAGTTTGAGTCCCAGATCTGGTGGCTTGAGAGATATGCTGGGTGTGTGTGTTATATATACCCAAAATTCTGAAAGGGGGAAGAGAGAGAGGAGAAGGGACTGCAGCATAACCATTTCCCATAGGGACGCTTCCCCACTTTTCCTCTCTCTCTCCCTCTCTCTCTCTCTCTGTCTCTGTCTGTCTCTCTTTCTCTGTCTCCTTCCCACAAGCACACACACCTTCTGGAAAATTAAAAAGAAAAAAAGAAAAAGAAAGAAAGGAAGGAAGAAGCAGCAAAAGAAAGAAAAAGTAAAAATCTCCCAAAGCTCACCTAAGCAGTAAGTAAAATCTGATTATCTAATCAAAAGTGGCAATCTTATGAAGGTGTGGCAAACTCATACAATGGTTTTATTGTGCGGTCATAGAAGCTGCAGACAAGTTTAAGACAGTGTTTCTTAAACTTTACTGAGCCTACCAAACAGCTGGAGATATTTATTTATTTATTCATTGTCATTCACTCTACATCAATACAGTATAAAAAATGAGATTTTTCCATCCAGAATACATTGTATATTTGCTCAATCAAGGATATTACCATACATGTTACCATCAACAAATAATTGTCTATTTCTTGTTTCTCATATAGTTCGCCTTTTTCCCTCCTTGATTCCCTAGCTCTTAGCCTCTGCCCATTACCCCCCTTCTACCACACAGTCTCTGGTATGTATAGTTGTTTTCCATGCCCTTTTTTTCCCACATATTATTGATTCACTAAAGATCTTAATTAATTAAAAAACTTTCAATAGCAAGCACACCTGATATATACATATCTATGAACACATGCCTGGCTTTAGGCATAAACCTCAGTGAGTAAAAAGTGAGCATACTATAAAGTAGCACCTTGCTGGGGCTATATAACTTACTGCAGTCATTAAATAGGTATTAATAGGTATTGTTTTAATGCTTTTTCTATTTAAAGAAAAACAGTTTTAGTTTTAATAGAACAAAATCAAAAGATGTTAAGAGAAATTTGCTTAAAACTTAAAGCCAGGAAAAAGTTTAAGATTCAGTTCAAATAGTAAGTAGACAAAAATCCTTAAATATGGAAATCAAAGCATCAAAGAAAATTAGTAATGTTTTATTCTAACTAAAAAAAATTCTATTTCACTAGTTCACACTCATGTAATTAATCTCTCTTCTACTGAATTTGCAGTGTTACTATGGTCTGATCTTTCCGTTTAAACTCTAGAAGTTAACATTCAACTCTGGATTATCCCTACCATTAGGCTGGTCATTCTCTTGGTTGTTTTTTGAACTCTTGTTTCTGTGTGTCAGACTTTAGTTTTCCTGGTAAAGCACTCCCTATAGCACTTCTTGGAGAGCTGGTCTGGTGTTGATTAATTCTTTCAGGTTTTGTTTATCTGAGAATGTTTTTGTCTTTTTTTCCCCACATGAAGGATAATCTTGCTGGGCATAGTATTCTTGGTTGAAATTGTTTTTCACTAACACTTTGCATATATTTTCCCATTCTTCCTTGTTTGCATTATTTCTGATGAGAGCTCTGATGCTACCCTTATGGGACTCCCATATGGCTGACCTTGGCTTGAGTCCCAGACCCAGAGGCTTGAAAATCATGTTGGGCACACACGCATGCATGTCCCAAATCTTGAGAGCAGAGTGGAGGAGAAGGAATTGCAAAGTGGCCATCCCCTTGGAAGGTGATTTCTCACTTCTTTCTCTCTGTATATCTCCAGCAAGTGCTTGTGCCCTATGGCAAAACAAACAAAAAAGCAAAACCCAAAAATTAAAAAAGGAAAGACTACATAGAGTCCGAATTGATTAGTGTAAATCTATAGTCATGAATATTACCATAATGTTTCAGTCAATGATAGACCTCATATACAATGGTGGTCCCATAAGATTATAACAGTACATGCCACAGGTCTGTGTAAGTACAGTCTATGATGTTTGCATAATGGCAAAAATCTCCTAATGATGCTTTTCTCAGAATGTATCCCCATTATTAAGTGACACATGATGGTACTACTGTTAGTGAAATAAATCAAAGTAAATTGTGAAATTGTGTTGGTTTTCATGCAACAAACATTAACTAAAGGCTTTTCTTTTTCTTTTTCTTTCTTTTTTCTTTTTCTTTTTTTTTTTTTTTTTTTTTTTTTCACAAGATGGTATTCCTTTTGTTGTTTGTTTTAAGTTTTGGTATAAGGCATAGACAGAGGCAGAGACTCAAAGGGAAATTGAGAAAATTCTCCCTGGGGAAGACTATGCACAAACCCCTTTTCCTTTATTCTCCTCTTAGGGTTTTAGGCATGCATGCACACATGCCTGGCATGTTTTTCAAGCTGCCTGGTCCAGGACTTGTACTGTGCAGCTGGCCATGTGGGATTCAGTCACCTTACCCTCCATGCCATCTGCTGGCCCATTCAAGACTATTCTAACAACTACAGAAAAAGAAAAAACAAAACAAACAAAAAAACCCAAAACCAGAAACACTGTTCTTTCCTCTAATATTGGTTGCAAAGATCTGATTTGGATATTTAATTGGAATTCGAAGAAACTGCAATAAGTTATACAAGAGAAAAATGAAGGTCTAGGAGATCAAGAAATGGTGGACAAAGAATTTTTGCCTAGAAAAAATGCCCCATTGAATATGAGTCAATATAATTATTTTCATGCCAACAAGTCCTCTAAATAAGCCAGTGTAAAAAATGTTATTTTTCCTGACTTGAAAATATCATTTAGGCTTTACTTAATTATATAGACATTAATGAACACATCAGGTGAAAAGTATGATTTAACATTTTAGTGTTAACTGTACTGCTAGGTAAACAAAGTTACAAATCAATATGTACCGCATGATTTATATTTTATAACAATTAATGTTTCCATTCATATATATCTACATATGTTGATATAGATTTGGGAAATTTTTGATCAAGATATACACTAAACTTTAAGAGCATTTTTGTCTAGAAAATGGAATTGAATACATGAAATAGGGAGAAAAATTTTACTCAGAGTTTCACGCCTGAAGTCAGACATGTATTCACAGATATGTATATGCCAGCTGAACTTGCTATTGGAAGTAGTTAGATTATTTAAGAAATTTTGTGAATCAATAAAATGTGTGGGGGGAATGGAAAATAATTGTAGACACCTGAGATAGTGTGGGAGGAGGGGGGGAAATGGCAGAGGGTGAGAAATAGCAGTAAATTATATATATATATATATATATATATGAAACTAGAAATGGAAAATTATTGATGATAACATGTATGATTTAGCCACTATGCAATGTATTCTGGATGGGAAATCACATTTTGGATGCCGTGACGATGCTCAGAGCATGAATATAAATTAATTAATTAATGTTTTAAAAAGCTTCAGAGAATAAATAGGTGTATAAAATAAAAATAAAATTAATACTTGGAGATAAACCTTTGATTTCTGAAAATTATTAGAAGTCTCATCTAGAAAAGAGTCATTTTTCACATTTCACTGTTTCATCTGTCTCTATGTAAAAGGCAGCAAGAGAAAGTAGAGAATGATTAATTATTAAGCCAAATATTATATATATATTAAATAGAAATCTTGTTGTTAGCATACTCTAACTTGAGATATTATGAACAATTCAATGAATACAATACATATGGAGCTAGCCCTTAAAAATATTTTGTTTCCTGAATTCCTGCAACATACTGTGTTTTTGTTTGTTTGCTTGTTTGTTTGTTTGTGTGATTTTTTTACTTGCTAGAGGGCACATGTGCTTACTGAAGAAAGACAGAGAGGGCAAGTGAGAAAGCATCTCCCTAGGGGTTGGTCACTCCACAATTCTTTCTCCGTACCTCCTTTTAGGATTTGGGGCACATGCACACATGTGCCTGGTGTATTTTTCAAGCCACTGGGTCCATGATTAGAACTATTCAGTAAGCCATGTGGGATCCAGCTGCCTCAACCACTCAACCACCATGGCACCAACTGGCCTAATAATATTAACTGCAGAAAATGAGAATGCTAAAATGCTTTTCATTCTATTATTTTCTTTGCATTTTAGCAGATTAAACTCTGGGTTTTTTTAGTTATTTAAAATGTAAAGAAAATAGTTTTTATACATAAAACATATGTTTCTACATAAATGAAGAGGATTCATCAGAAAGTCCACGGAAGAATGTTCATTATGAAAAAACTGCATAGTTTTCAAAAACGTTTTTGCACCAAAATAAATTTGTACTTCAGTTATACTTTTCTATAAGCTTTTTTATAAGTTTATTTCTTCCTTGAACAAGAGAGACAGAGAGAAACAGAGAGAGACTCCCCAATAGGGTCTTCCCCAGCTTCAGTTGACACTTCCTGGATTGTGGGCACATGGTTGCCTGGTGTACTCAGGGAGAGCTCTGATTGTGAATGCAGAGCCTTTCCACGTGGTTGGCCTGGCAGAGAACACTGTTTTACCACTATACCATAATCTAACACTACCCAAAAACTTTTTGAAGTCCTCTTGTGTTTTTTGTTTTAGCCTTGACAGATACCTATGACCATTGTATCTGGGTTGGAATGAATATGTTGCAACTTTTTAATGAGTCTACAAGACATTTAACAAGCTTTCTCAAATATACTACTGTTTTTAAAAAGACATCTAATACCTCGATAAACTAAGTTTCTTAGGAAAGCTACAATTTGAGAGAGTGAAAATTAGATGAACTGGTAGGACCAGATGAGCTTGTGTTTGGTGGTAGGTGAATGGACAGATCTATAATAGAAACTGCTCATGTGGTCAGCTCTAGGATGAGGGCAGAGTGGTACTTAAAGTCTGACAACTCTCCTTCTCCTCTTCTTCCTCATCCTCCACCATCATCACTACCACCAACTCCCACACCTTTTTCTTCACACATCAAAAGACTTCTGTTCTCTCCAATTATGAAAAGCCAAGAAACATTTTCAGAGTATTCCTTAAGTTTAACCACAGGCAGTTCATTAACTGTACCTAATGACAGAGATATCTGGTAGTCTCAGTTGTAAATTAAAATCACATTCATGGAATAGACAGATGGCATATTGGTTTCATCACTGGACTCCCACGTAGTCGAAAGCAGATGGTCTGGTGGCCTCAGACTTACACCAGTTACATATGTGTACATGCCCAAGACCCTGAGAGGAGAATGGAAGAAAAGGGATTGTGGCATGGCCAACCCCTCTGGCGATTTCTCTCTTTCTGTCTCTCTGGAGAGCACATATTTCCTACAACAAACATCTCTTTAAAAATCACATTCATACTTTTAACAGCACAAATGTCCATGAACAGATGAATGGAGTGAAAAAGTGTGGCACATACATACTGTGGAATACTACTCAGCCATAAAAAAAAGCAAGACCCTGTCATTTGATTGAAAGCAGACAAATATAGAAGACTTGCTGTTAAGCAAAGCAAGCCAGACTATGAAAGAAAGACATTGTATGTCCCCACTCAATATACACTGAAGGTCTGCACTCTATGGCAGAAACTAAAATATTGGATGGTCTAAAGGCATAGAGAGCAACTGTGGATACTGAAAACAGTGTGGGAGGAGGATGGGAAATGGTGAAGGAGGAGAGGGAAGGAATCAAGCAGGAAAAAAAGAAGCAAAACATTTAATAAACACAAAATAAAAATTATCTGTTGTTGATAATATATATGGTAACATCTGGGATTGAACCGATATACAGTGAGTATATTCTGGATGGGAAAATTTATTTTGTATGCTGTAATGATATACAGTAATTGACTATAAAATAATTTTTTTTTTTGCTTCTCAAAAAAAAAAAAAAGGAAGGTGTAGATAGGTCAAATCACTCTTGACCCATTTTAGTATCTGTAAACAACGGGATTCAGACTTGTGGAAGACAGCAGGAACTGCAGGCACCAATAATCCTTTAGGACAACCAGGTGATGGCACTCTTCTGAAATCTTTTTCTTCCTTTGCTAAATGATACTATTCCCATATCCTAAAATAACAAACATACATGTCTTCAGTCTTATATATCTTGTGTTTGGGAATTGGAACATAGCTGTCTAAGACTACAATAAGAGTTCATTGTTTTTCCCCCTGAGAAATACTTGGCACCTTTCCCCTTTTTTGCTTGGCCTTTGCCAAAACCCTCTCGAATTCCTACTTTAAGTTTTCTTCTCCAATTTCAGATTGTCTTGACAGACTTGCTATAATAAGATGTTGCTTCTTCTTGACAAATATGTGTTTTTCATTATAAGCAATGGTGTTTAAAACTGTGTTTTTCAACTTTTGTGAAATGTGTTTCACTTCCTTATTCTTCTTTCTATGCCAAATTAAATGCAGTATTTTTTTTTATTCCACCTGCAAACCCAAAACTTTCAGTTTCTACTTTAGAATTCAAATTTATGAGAAATGTGTTCTGAATATTTTCCTTGGTAGTATTGTCTTCTTCATGGTATATCAGCAAAAGCATGTAGAAATTGGAGGGTTGTAAGAACATTGATACAGGCCATGCATGGCCTAGTGATTAAGGCAGCTGAATCTTACATGGCCACCTGCAGTTTCAGTCCCAGATCTAGTAACTTGAGAAACACACTGAGCGCTTGTGCATGCATGCCCAAAATTCCAAAAGGAGGGAAAAATGAAGAAGGGATTACAGTGTGACCATTATCCCATAGGGAGTGCTTTCTCACTTTCCCACTTTCTCTGTGTCTCTTTTCAGTGAGTGCACATGCCCTCTAGAATTTTAAAAAAGAAGAACGTTGGTATACCTTGGGATTTGCCAAGGAACTTACCCCACAACAGGTGGTCTCCAAATACTAACATTTTTTTCCCCCATGATGTTTTCCTCCAGAGCTAACATTAAAAAAATCACTATTGCCCTATAGAATAAGAAAAGATTCCGTTTCATCGAAAGGTCAGAGATCATGTTTTATGAGAAGAGCTTTATCTGACTCTATTAAATGCAGTTTCTTCAGATTTTCTCTGTGACATGAAATGTACACAAACGTGCCAAGATTTTAACCCTACTATTTACTTTCCTCTAGTTACTCCTATTTTTTATTTTGTTTTCTTTGTTTTGTGTGACTTATCATTTTGTCTGAGAGCACTTCATCCTCCTAAACTTAAGCAAAACACACATTTTTCAAGAGCATTCTACAAATTTTGTGTGTTTTTCTCCACCATATAACAGCAGGGTTTTTCACACACTTCTATTGTATCATATTTTAAGATTTGCATATTTAAAGTCTTCTGACTCTCACAAAAGGTTATTTTTTCCCCAGAAGATATTTCTTTTTAACTACCACCATCAATACCACACCCAGCACATTCGTGACATTAACTGGTGATCCAACAAGTGTTATTCAGTTACAAAATGAAATAAGAACTATTCCATTGTTAGTCATAATGCTTCCAGCTCCACATGGATTAAAATCCTGTGTAGTAGAAAAAAATGTCTAATAATGAGATGACCTAGTGTCATTCTGCCTAACCATTCTAAATATGGGCCTTTCAACACACAAGATAAATTAGATTCAGAGCAAAGGATGCTATTTTCCAGAGAAACTCTGAGATTATGGGCTCTCGTACCTAAGTAACAAGTTTAAAACTAACATGAAAAAGTGGGCATGTTGGGACCAGCAGTTAGCATAATAGCTATGTTTCTGGACTCCCATGTAGTTAACCGCGGTTCAAGTCCCAGACCCAATGGCTTAAACTCACGCCAGGCGCATGTGCATGTGTGCCCAAGTTCCCAAGAGGAGAATGGAGGAGAAGGAATTGTGGTATGGCCATCCCCCCGGGAGGTGATTTCTCACTTTTTGTCTCTCTCTGTCTTTCTGGCGAGTGCATGTGCCCTATAGCAAAAACCTCTCCAAAAAAAAAAGATAGAGAGAGCATTTCCACCACTAGACTGAAAGACAGTAGCAACATCTGGTGAGGCTTACAGAGCATTAGCCACGTAGTGGTCACCATCCTTGAGGCCACTGGAGTGACAGTATAACTGCTTTCCCAAGGGCTTCAATGGCAGTGGTGGGGGTAACACTCAGATGAAAAACATGAATGGACTTTTATTTTCTTTTACACATCCATAACAACCATGGCTTTTGGCAGAAATAAGTAGTGCTGAGTTCTTATAGTGATATATGTTAGGGTTCTCCAATCTCTGGGCCATGGACCAGTCCTGGAACCAGGCACCACAGCAGGGAGTAAGTGGCAGGCAAGCAAGCTGTATTTAGAGGCACTCCCCATCACTTGCATTATTGCTGGAGCTCCACTTCCTGTTAGATCAGTGGCAGCATTAGATCCTCAGAGGTGTGCAAACCCTAGTGTGAACTGTACATTTGAGGGATCTAGGTTGTACACGCCTTATGAAAGTCTAATGCCTGATAATCTGAAGTGGAACTGAGGTGGCGATGCTAGCTCTGGGGAGTGACTGCAGTACTGATTATCATTAGCTGAGGTTTGACTGCACAGAGACCATAATTAATCAATTGCTTCCAGACTCATATCAAAACCCTATCAGTGAGTGACAAGTGACAATTAAGCTGTATCTGGTGGCAGACTTTAAGTCAATATCTGCCTCCTACCCCAGCCTGCAGTCCATGAAAAAAAAATCATCTTCCATGGAAGCGGTCCTTGGTGCTAAAAAGATTGGGGACTGCTGTTATATACAAAGGAGTGGAACCACAAATATTTAGCATGAATAATACTTTATTTCAATTTATAAGTTGGTCAGATGTGATGATATTTATGTAACATGAAGGTATTTCATTTGTACATGGTGCTTGAAGACGTTTCTGGATTAGTGATTGCAAACACTACTATAAGAGGTCTTCAGAAAGTTCATGAAAAAATGTGAATGGAAAAAACTGTGCATCCACTTCCATTTTTTTCTACCAATATAAAGGTGTACTTTAACCCTATTTTTCCATGAACTTTATGAAGTCTCCTTGTATCTACAGGGGTTACTTTTAGTGCACTAGGCAGTATACAGTAAATGTAAAATGGCTTGTATTCTAACCAAACAACATTCCTGCCATGGGATATTACTTTCTAAGACACATCCAGATACATTCAAAAGGCTACATGAAGCTAACAGACCTCTGCAGAACCCAGCTGAAATTGCATGATGAATGAATAAACAATGAATACATTTCTGTTCTCACTGCTAAAAGTGTGCTAATGATAAAAATTAAATTGCATAACTTTCCAAGAGCTTGAGTCCATCTTGCTTCATGACATGGGCATTGACTATAATAAAAATATGACCTAATTGGAGCCAGCAGGTGTCATGGTGGTTAAGGCACTGGATTCCCGCATGGTCAATCATGGTTCAAGTTCTGGACCCAGTTGCTTGAAAATCACATCGAGCATGTATACATGTATGTCTACAATCCTGAGAGGAGAATGGAAGAGAAGGGATTGCAGAATGGCTATCCTCCCTAGGAAAATGATTTATCACTTCCCTCTCTCTGTCTCTTTTTCTCTCTCCAAAAAGTGAGCCCTATGACAAAACTAAAAAGAAGAAGAAAGAAGAAGAAGAAGAAGAAGAAGAAGAAGAAGAAGAAGAAGAAGAAGAAGAAGAAGAAAAGAAGAAGAAGAAGAAAAGAAGAAGAAGAAAAGAAGAAGAAAAGAAGAAGAAGAAAAGAAGAAGAATATGATCTAACCAGTGCTACAAAGAAAGTAAGCATAGTTCTAATTTATTTGCATTATATACATCAAAATCCCTGTTTCCAAGCCCAGCAGATGGCATAACCGTTAAGTTGGTGGACTCCCACACAGCTGATGAGGTTTTGAGTCCCAGACCCAGTGACTTTAAAACTCACACCAGGCATATGTGCATGGGTGCCCAATATTCCAAGAGAAGGGATTGCGGCATGGTCATCCCCCTGGGCAGTGATTTCTCTCTTTCTGTCTCTCTATCTCTCCAGTAAGCTCACACACCCTATGGCAAAAAAAAAAAAAAAAAAATCTCTCTTAAAAAAATCTCTGCTTCCAACTGCTCACAAGGCTGCTAACTCTTCCAGTAATCAAGACAATTCTGCATTCCTCTTTCATCCATTCAAAACTGTAGAGACTGATTCTGGCCCATAGATTTGAGTTTATAAACAGACCACATACTGTCTTCATTATTTTAGTATCACCTTCCTTTATGACTCCAGCTCACCTTCCTTTATGGCTAGCACTGCACAAACTTTACCCCTGTAGACCCTTTTATTCCATCCAAATAGATGGGTACTGAGGGCAGACACCATCCCTAATTCTCAGTTTCACCATCCTTAATTCCAGTTACTGGGATACATTGTTACAATTCCACAGAAATAATTATGACTGATTTTTCTCCAGTTTGCCTAAATTAAAAAAAATGCAAGAGAACAAATGTATTTAATTGGTCTCAATCACTAATAGTTATATATTTCTACAGTGGAAATGTTTTTCCTAGGGGCTGGCAAGTGGTGTAGTGAGGGCACTGGACGTGGCCAACCACGGTTTGAGTCCCAGACCTGGCGACTTTCTCTCTCTCTCTCTCTCTCTCTCTCTCTCTCTCTCCCTCTCTGATCAAATTTTTAAAAATAAAGTTAAATAATAATTCTTAAAAATGTTTTTCCTAGATCCCAGTCTAAGACAAGTTCGAAATGAGAATTTTAGAAATCATTTTTGGTCACTTAGATTTCTTTCACAATAATAAAGGCTGAAATATAGTCCTATTTTTCTTCAGATCACTTTTTCAGGGCTGGCAAGTGGCACAGCAGTAACACTAGTGGACTCACATGGGAAGGGTCCTTGGTTTCAAATGCTGAGACCTCCCTGAGCGTGCTGGGTATATACATATGCTTATAATCTGGTTTGGATTGTGGTGTGAGACTCCATTGAGAGACCTTTCTCTCTCTCTCTCTCTCATGAAAGAAGTAAATAAATGAGCTTTTTTAAAAGATCATTTTTTTAAGAGGTTTTTGCTACAGGGCACGTGCACTCGCCAGAAAGACAGAGAGAGACAAAGAGACTGAAAGCAAGAAATCACCCCCGAGGGGGATGGCCACATCGCAATCCCTTCTTCTCCATTTTCCTTTTTGGATCTTGGGGACGCACGCACACACACCCATTGTGAGTTTAAGTCACCAGGTCCAGGACTCAAACCGTGGTCGAATACATAGAAGCCCAGTGACATAGCCATTACTACAACTGCTGGTCCCCAAAAGATATTTTTTTTCTTAAATTTATTTTGAGTTCATAGCTGTGCTTGAGGAAAACAAATAATGACCAAAGCATAATTATTTATCCATTTAGCCAGAAAATATAAATGGTGTTAAATGTAAATTTGAGTTATGAAGTCATTTTCAAAAGAAAATTCAATTGAGACAACATCTTGGTCAGGCCCACTTGTCCCACTTTTACTGATAAAAACTGCATGTGGGACCAGCAGTTAGCGTAGTGGCTATGTCAGTGAACTCCCATGTAGTAGACCACAGTTTGTATCCTGGACCCGGTGGCTTAAACTCATGCCGGGCACGTGTGCGTGCGTGCCCAAGATCCGGAGAAGAGAATGGAGGAGAAGGGATTGAGGCGTGGCCATCCCCCCTGGGGGGTGATTTCTCGCTTTCTGTCTCTCTGTCTCTGTCTATCTTTCTGGCAAGTCCATGCGCCCTATAGGAAAAACCTCTCAAAACAAAACAAAACAAAAAACAAACTCAGCACAAGAACCTTCCTAGTTCTCTGGTTTCTCTGGTGCAGCACTTTTTCCTTTTCAGTAAAATGCTGAGTACATACATTTATTGTGTGAATGAAGTTTCAGATGGTAGGGTTTTTAAAAGCACTACGGCCTGCAGGATATGGAACGTTTACACCACAGTGACCTCTGTAACACAGCATAGCTGGTTCCCTTCGCCGTTTAAAATATCAGCTCAAGTCATTCTTATTTTTATGTCGCATATCTAATATTCATTTAACAAGCCAAGAGCACTGAATCTAAGGACCTCAGAGAAGCACAAGCTTCAGCTGACTTTGAGAAATCACTGAAAACAACTTCTTGCTATGGGAAATACTATGCTTTTGGAATCTCAGAATCCTATTCTGTTTTTAAAAATTGGGAGATTTTTCTCAATCTGCCTATACATACTATTACAAACCCTGAGCAGGCTTCTTTCAAACCAAAAATCTTCCTCATAAATTGTGTAAATCCTTCATTTCCCATCATAGGTGTGTTTTTTCTACTTCAAACCTTTTCTGACTCATCATCTCTTCTGGAAACTTCCATTTCGTATTTTAGTAAATGACACCATGGTCTTAGTTATCAATGGTCCAAATTACAGACAGCTAGATTTTATGACTTTCTCATTATAACACACTGGTCACCAGTTATTACTCTTTCCTTTAGAAACTTTCCTGAATCTATTTATTTCCCCTACATCCCCAGAATCTCTAACTTAACTTACCATACTGGATAATAAGAGTGGAACAGTGGAAGGAATGCTGAACAAAGACCTGAGAACTGCTCTCCAGCTTTGGTTTTGCCAAAACTAAATGAAAGACTTTTCCTGGTTCAGCATCAATTCCTCCACAGGAAAATTAAAAACTTAAATTTCTTAGAATATTTAAATTTTTATTATTTTATGTGTATAAAGTTTCTTCAGAATTGTTAATAGTTTCCTACTTAGTGTATTCCCTTCACCCTGCACACTTTCATTGAATTAAAATGAAGATTTCATGACTCTTTATGAGAAAACTCAGGCCTAGAGAAGATAATTTGCATTTCCAAAGTGTCACACTTCATAAGTGGTAGAACTAGGACATATTCAGGGTAGTACTATATCAGGCAGGCGAAGAGTACAGGCACGAAATTCAGAGACACTTCCTTTCAGTCTGGTGCAAGCAAAGGATTGACATTTAAAAGTACACGTTGGTTACCTTGCTTGACACACTCTAAACACAGATAGATGTTCCCTTGCCTTTGAAATTATCTGATCAACAGTACATTTAGAAAGTATTTTGTGGAGCCTGAAGGTAACATGGTAATAAAGGGCGCTGGACTCCCACGCACTGGATTCCCACATGGCCAACCATGGTTCAAGTCCCAGACCTGGTAGCTTGCTTTCTCACTTTATCTCTCTCTCTCTCTCTCTTTGTCTCACTCTATACCTCTCTGGTCAAATTAAAATAAATAAATAAATAAATAAATAGTTAAATGAAATAATTCTAAAAAATAGTATTTTGCTATTACTTATAAACTACTTAAAAATTTTGTCATTACTTGTAAACTATTAAAATTGGAAGGACATATAAATTTACTCAAAAAAGTATTTCCACTGTTAGTTATTTTGAATGATAGGAAGTAACATGCATCTTGCTATACTTTGAAATATACAAGGTAGCTAGTACTCAGAAAGAAACCAATGATCTTATGGTTTGAGAAATTAGAACATAAACATTGGAACACTTATA
>NW_006159816.1:1806341-1814258 GCF_000334495.1 Tupaia belangeri chinensis
AATCTCAAATCTCTGACTAGCCCTTTAGCTATGCTTTTGCAGGTCAGATTACAAGAAGCTACTTAAGGCTAAAAGAACTGATGTTAGATTCAAGTTGCTGCCCACTATAGGAGAGAAAGAATTTAAAAACTCACTCTCACTGTTCTTAAGATAAACATAACATAAAATAAGGTTTCTATTATGTATCATTTATGATAAGTGTACTATCTAAAACTACTAAGTATACAAAAAAAAGCAGAAATATATAGCCCCTTCTCATAAGAAAACACAATCGATTGAAGTCAACTCTAAGATAACATTGAATTTAGAATTAGAAAACTAGGATTTTAAAGCAGCCATTATAACTATTCTCAAGGACATAAAAGAAAATATATGTACAATGAATAAAAAGATACAAAATCTCAGTAATAAAATAGAAACTATAAAAGAACCAAAAGGAAATTCTACACCTGAAAATTTGAAACATGTAATTTAAAAATTCACTAGATGAGCTTACGAGCAGAACTGAAATGACAGACGACACAGTGAACTTGAAAATAAGTCGATAAAAATTATCTAATCTGAAGAACAAAGAGAAAAATAATTGAAAAATACGTAAATAAAGAATCTCAGATATTTGTGGAGTATTACCAGAAGGTTTAACATGGTATAAGTGTAGTCCCTAAAAAAGGAAAGGGAGAGAATGGAACAACAACAACAAAAACTTGTAAATAATGACCAAACTTTTCTAAATTTGTTAATAAGATACATTTATCAATTCAAGAAGCTAAACAAACCAACAATATAACTACCCATGGGGACACCTTGTGCAAAAAAATCTCTAGATCTGTTATGATAAGTTATGATAAGCTGTGGAAAACAAACTAAAAGAACTGATGAAATAAGCCAGATGTAAAATAAAATAATTTAATTTAGGGGAACAACAATTGGAATGTCTGTAGATTTTGCACCAGAAATAATAGCAACTAGAGACAGGAAAACTATCTTTAATGAAATGAAGAAAGGAATCTGTAACCTGGAATCCTGTCTCTAGTGAAAGTATCTTTCAAGAATGAATGCAAAATACATACTAGTAAACACCATGTCAGTGAATGTCAGGTAAGTATAGAACTATTTTGTATTTTACCCTAGCCTTTCTGATTCTCACAGAAAACTTATCTCAGAGATAAGATTTACTTATGTATTCACTTAAAGTATATCCCATCCTCCACTTGGTTTTATGAACTTTACCTACTGATTTCCTTATTATATCAACATGTTTGTGAATTTGATGGGGGGTTAGCTACTGATCTGCTGTCTATACATTTGGGTTGTTTTCTTTAATATAGTTACACCATTGACTTTATGAATGCGAGGAACACCACTAACCTTGGTTACATTCTAATTTCCCATCAGTGAAAAAACTGCTATCTTCATCACAGGAGAGAGTAACTAAGGACTTGGATTGCTTCACTATTTTGTGATGAAGAACATCAGAATGCTCATTATAGGAAGGTTTAAAAATAAAAATGTTTGCCATGAATATATAAATACAGAGGTATAAATACAGAGGTATAAATTTACATAAAGCATTTGAATTTCTTGAACAAAATAATCAAGTTAATAAAGTGTATCTCCCTAGAGAAATTTAATGTGATGATAGTATTAATAATAGTATATCCACTTTTTAAATTGTCTCTTTCCTAAATTTATCAAATAAAACATCTTCCTTTGGGAAATCTGATCCAGAGAAAATGTTCTATTCACTAGTTTTGTTCTTTCTACAACTATTAATCCTTAGTGAGAAGAAAATACTAAATGTTTGATGACCTATTTATGCTTGGAGTATTTGCTAAGACTCCTGAAGCCTGTTTGCCTTCCTTGAACAGCTGGATATAAAAAGACTAGAAACGCTGACTTCCAAGCATGAGAATAAATGTAACATTTTTTTTCCACCAGCAATGCTTGTTTCAGAGAATCTCCATTAGTATTTCTGGTAGGCAGAATGACTGCAGAATTGAGGCAAGTCACATGAAGAATTCCATTGTTTTAAAAGAATTTCTTTAAAAGGATCTCAGCAAAATAATGTTTGGGGAGCTCTGACTCTGTGGCTTGGTTTTATACATCAGTCTTCTCATCTTACATTCACTAGCCTTAACCCTGATATGAACTCTTTAAAATTGAAGAGTAATGTTAAGTAAGTATTTTCCCAACACACAAAGTATTCTGTAAGAACTCTGTAATCACATACCATATACTAAAATTGCTGTTTGCCACTCTTCCCTTCCATTGGTCATTTTTATTTTCTTAAATCCTAGTACCCTAAGTTATTAAAACAATAACCAACTCAGTACTTGTTTGATGACCTTATTCTCCCCCTTGTTTAAGAATTTTTTTAATCCATGCTTTGCTTTTAAAACTCAAATTATATATTATAAAGTAGTCAAGTATGATCATTAGAACTGGGATAATGCCAGTGAATATCTCAACCCTCACAAAGCTCCTTTCATTTCTACAAAAATTCTAAAAAGATGTTGTTTTTCCCATTATAAAGTGAGCAGACTAAGATGAAAGAAAATTAAGTACCCAAAGTAGTCTAGTTAGTAAGAGGCAGAACTAAGCTCTGAATTCTGTGGGGTTGACTCCAGTAGTCACACTACATTGCTTCTGTATTATCTTTTTTGCAGAGTATGCTTTTTGTAACATATAGCATTTAATCAAATTATCTGTATTATGTAAAATCATATAGTACTTCCCCCTTATCTGAAGTTTCACTTTCCACAGTTTTAGTTATCTGCAGACAACTGCAATCCATAGTCCACTAAGCTATTTGAAGAGAGAGACCAGGGACCAGCAGTTAGCGTAATGGCTATTTGGCTGGACTCCCACGTAGTCGACCACGGTTCGTGTCCCGGACCTGGTCGCTTAAAACTCACACCGGGCACATGTGTGTGCGTGCCCAAGATCCCAAGAGGAGAATGGAGGAGAAGGGATTGTGGTGTGGCCATCTCCCCTGGGGGGTGATTTCTCACTTTCTGTCTGTCTGTCTGGCAAGCACATGCACCCTATAGCCAAAAAAAAAAAAAAAACCTCTCCAAAAAAAAGAAAGACCACATTCGCCACATTCGCATAACTGCTATACACAATGCTGTTATAATTACTCTACTTTGTTATCCGTTATTGTTAATGTTTTACTGTGCCTAACTTAAAAATTAAATTTTATAGGTATGTATGTATAGGAAAAAATAGTAATATTTATGGATTAGTAGTATCTTTGGTTTCAAGCATCTACTGGGGCTCTTGAAACATATCCTCCATGAATGAAGGAGAGACTATGGAATGACTATACATATTATATATTATTAGATAAGTGTATATTATAGCATATATATTATATGATACATATAATTATACCTTATATTTATATAACATATATAATAATACAGATTGAGCTTTCCTGATCCAAAAATTCAAAACTTGTTTTTAAAGAGTTATTTACTTTTATTCATTCATTTTATTTTAATTTGACCGGAGAGATACATATATATATAGAGAGAGAGAGGGAAAGTTAGAAAGCAAGCCACCAGGTCCAGGACTCGAACCATGGTAAGCCATGTGGGAGTGTCCAGCGCCTTAACCACCACGCCACCTGCTGGTCCCCAGAAACTCAAAATTTAAAATGCTCCAAAATTTGAAAGGTTTTGAGTGCCAAGAGAATGTTACCGTCAGAAAATTCCACATCTGGCCTCATGTGATGAATCAAAACAAAATGCTATAATACAAAAATATTGTAGAAAACAAAATTCAGGCTATATATACTAGGTACACATGAATCATATATGAATTTCATGTGGGTTTCATCCCCGAAATATCTCATGTATATGTAAATATTCCAAAAATCTAAAATCCTAAACATTTCTGGTCCCAAATATTTTATGTAAGGGATACTCAACCTCTATGCTATATCATCTGGACAGAAATCACTGGATTGTCAAAAAAGTCACAATGTATATGTTTTTCAAAGATTATTTATTTATATAAAGGACAAAGATCTATCAGTGATACATTGTCGTTTTGTTTGATAACCTTTTTCCATCTTTTAGTGAGCTTCATAATTCTTCATTCATAGAAGGGCCTATCTTGGTTGGCAAAAAACTGAATAAGGTGCTGATTTACAGCCTGACTTGAATGTTATATTAGGCAAGGAGTGTTAAAAAGAATGAAACAAGTGGAATTCTCACAGCAAAGGGTCAGAGAGTGACAACCAGGTAGGTGTGGCAACATACCCCATCCAATTCCAATAATGTGGACAAGAGATCAAACCTGTTTTCGGTTCACGTTGTCATGATGGCACATCACTCTTTTATGAACAATGAGCTCTGGATGTTTCTGGATGATACATTTGTTCAAACTGTCCAATTGCCAACAGTACACATTTGAATTGATTGTTTGGTTCTTTAGTAGAAGCTCTAAAAACACTACCTTTAAAATCCCAGCACACTGAGAGCCTAACTTTCTACTGATGCATATCTGCTTTTGGTAACATTTGAGGAAAATCATCATGTTGTGACCAAGACTGTTTGCACAACACACTGTTGTAAACAGTCCACTTCTTATCACCAGACCCTTCAAACAAGGGTTGCTTTCCTTATGTTGAATGAGCATATCACAGATGTTTATATACACTGTCAAATGAACTTCTGTGAGTTCATGAGGAACCCAATTATAGAGCTTGCTTAATGTTTTCCAGCTTCTACAGGTGGTCATGAAAGATGTATGTTCAATGTTTCTGCAATTGTGTAACATGGATTTGACTCTATCAATAGCCTTTATTTTGTTGTCATCAGCCTCAGTGGGCCTGCATGACTGAGGAGCATTGTTGAGATCAAAAGCATCAGCACAGGGACCAGCAGTTAGCGTAATGGCTATGTCGCTGGACTCCCCCGTAGTCGACCGCGGTTTGAGTCCCGGACCCAGTGGCTTAAACTCACGCCGGGCGCGTGTGCGTACGTGCCCAAGATCCCGAGAGGAGAATGGAGGAGAAGGGATGGCGGCGTGGCCATCCCCCCTGGGGGGTGATTTCCTGCTTTCTATCTCTCTGTCTCTCTCTGTCTGTCTGGCGAGCGCACGCGCCCTATAGCAAAAACCTCTCACAAAAAAAAAAAAAAAAAAAAAAAAGCATCAGCACAGAATTTCATGAAGTATTGTTGGTACTGATGTTTTTGTAGAGCATTATCACCGTAAACTTTCCGCAACTTTCCACAAGCTTGACTCATGTTCTTCCCTTTACAGAAGAAAAACAGTAAAATATGGTGAAAACGCACAGCTTTGTCTTTCATCTTCAACTTGAAAAATCTCCAAAACTCAACCAAATCGCTTAATTTTTTTTTAGAATGAAGCTAGAACTGTCAGCTGTCAAATGACATAGCAATAACATAGATGTGAATGACTCTAGTACTTCCAAAAATGAACGAGCACCGTCTGTTGTAAAATGCATCATGACTTTTCTGACAACCCAATATATATTAGGTCACTGGAAAGATCATGACATGTTTTCTATACAAACTGTGGCATCACTTTCCTGATGACCCAATATAATGTGTAAATACATAATTACCAGAAAATTATATAACATCCTATTCAATCAAATATATTATATATACAATACATAAATAATGACTGCATTCCATGCAATTTGTTTTTAACAACCTCAGAGTATAAACTTTCAAGAATTAAAATTATAACTGAACATTTTGAGTCAGGGTGTTTTAGTCATACATCATATATTGAAAACATCCTTGCACTTGATCTATGTAGCCCCTCAAATTATGATTGTTTCTCTATACCAGTCAGTCTGACTAATAATGATCTTGTCAATAATGCTACTCCAGAAGAATTATGACTATTATTTCAACCAACAGTAGATGTGAAAAGAATTACTGTTAAAATAGTTTGTATTGATTATAAAAATTAGAATCAAAATTTGCTTACAAAATTGGTCATTTTATTTGAAATCATATTAAGCTGTGGTTAGACAACATGGAAACATAATAACCTGCCTGCAAAACAAATTTGTTTTTTGTTGTTGTTTTTCCTATGAGGAATGTGTGTTCATTGGAGAGAGCCAGAAACAAAGAGAGAGGGAGGGAAAGTGAGAAATCACTTCCCCACCCAGAGATGGTCACACTGCAATCCTGTCTCCTTCATTCTTCTGTCAGAAATTTGGGGCCCACATGTACCCAGATTTTCAAGTCGTTGGGTCTAGGACTCACTGCTGGGTCCAGGACTCAAACCACAGTCGGCCATGTGAGATCTAGCCACTTAAACCTCCATGCCACCAGCTGGCCCTACCAAATTCCTATTTTTGAGGTTGACAGAGAGCTAATAATGTACACCAGAGCAACAGACATGGAAATCCTATTTGTCTGTTATGACTGGTTGTTGTGGGTGCTATCCTGGTTGTTCGGTTTTCCTTTTCTGTTGTTGTTTTATTTTTTGTTTGCCATAGGCCATGTGCACTTGCCAGAAAGATAGCTTGAGACAGAGAGGGAAAGTGAAAAATCACCCCTCAGCGGGAGAGCCATGTCACAATCCTTTCTCCTCCATTCTTCTCTAGAAATTTTGGGCACACATGTACATGTGCCCAGCATGATTTTCAAGCTGCCAGGTCTAGGACTCGAACTGTGGTTAACCACATGGGTATTCAGCACCCTAACCACCACAGCACCTGTTAGCTCCAACCAGCAGGCTCTTTGGTATTTTTAATAGTAACCTTAGCTGTGCAAATATACACAACTTGAATTTTCCTGTGTGTTCAAATGACAAAGATAAAGCTTTAGAAAACAGCTTTAACACTCATAGTTTATGCTTTAAAACATTTTATTGAGAAATAACAGCATATATTTTCTTTGTGTTCCCTTTATCTCACTTTCAAAGCTCATGAGTTTAACTTAATATTTTGACTGGATAAACTTGTTTATGTCAGATAAAAGAAATGCATAGGCTACTAAAATATGGTGGTGAAATAAAGGAGTTTAAAGGAACTGACTTCTTATTGAAGAACAAACTTTAAAGGACTGAGATCCACTTGAAAAAGATTATTTGGTTTTTAACAGGCATGCACCAACATGGCTGTGCCTATGTGTAGGTTTGATAAATGTGCTTTTGTTTTCTGTGATAGACCAAAAAAAGATCCAAAATGTAAATATGACAGCTTCAAACTTTCATTACAAAGCTGATGCTTGGATTTTTTTTTTTAAAGCTGTGAACTTGGCAGAAAGGAGTTTCTTTTTCTTATCATTATCATTCCTTAACAGTGTGGTATGTCTAGCAATGATTTCAAACAGAAATGTCATTGTTTTTCTGCATGGCTTTTGGCAGAGCAGGCTGTTTCATTGGGCTTAAGCAAGGAATGATACAAGCAGTAGAGAACAAAGTAAAACTAATGAGCTCTAAGTATAAAAAAAGTGTGAAGCCAAGTTAGCAGTGGGTAAGAAAAATAAATATGAAAAAAGTGCAAGGGCGAACATGGGAAGATATGCAGGCATTAGTTTACTAATAGGTGTGAATATAACTTAAAATGCTTGTGGGAAAAAAATGTAAAATGGTGTAAAATAAATTAAGCAAGTTTGCAGCTGTGATTCCTCCAAGAACTCTCGCCAACCAGACTAAGTAAAGGTCATGGGGCCTTAAAGATAGTATCCACCCAGAAATGGTATCATTTTCATAGCTGTGACAAATACTAGTCCTAAAAAGACCATAAGCTAAACGTCCTCATGGGGTTACTGGATGAGGGCAGCAAATTACCATCTGGGCAGTTTTAATATCTTAGAGTTCTGCTCTATTTGACTTGCAGTTGAACCACAGAGAATCATAGTCTGCATTCCCAAGAGACAGAAAGTATGTCAAAGGGGAAGACACAGTTTAGTCTGAAATTCA
>NW_006159816.1:1814272-1834820 GCF_000334495.1 Tupaia belangeri chinensis
AGAAGGGAAAATGATGAGCAAATACTTAGAATTTTTGAAGATCTTCTTTTTTCAACATTAGATTTGCCTTATAGTTCTCATTATTAACAAACTTCATACTTGCTCCTATGCAATTACTTAGATTTTTGGCTGAAGGATAGCTAATAATTCTTTATAATCAATGCAAGAAATTGTTTTATAATCTTAAACTCTTCTATAGTAATGTCACCACTCTGTACATTTGTCCTTTCTAGTTCTTTATCATGGACATTGGCAATATGAATGACTTCTGATCAAAAGTAAAAAATGTATTAATGAATTGACTAAATAAGCTTCTCAAGTTTAAATTGTACTTCAGAGAAAGCCATTCTCCAGGAACAATTATTAAGTAGTTATCACCTTGTGGTCTCCAAAAAGTGTAGCTTCCATTTTTCCCAATTGCAAGTGGAAGCTCGAAGTCTCATTGTTTTTCTTTCCCAGCAACATGTCTATCTCATTCCTTCACCCTCCCCCACCCCCCAGCCCCCACATAGAATTCTCTGTCTGTACAAAACAGAATTATCACATAAAAATCACAGAGCTATTCTTAGATTTTTCCATTAATTTTCAGAAGATCTTCTGAGATCAAATTCTGAACATTGTAGAACGTAACTCTTTTGTCAACTTTAGATTCCCTCAACTCCACAGTCCACAGAGATAATAGGAAAACCTATTAAATGGAAGTTGAGGGTTTAAAAATTCTCAATTGTGTCCCTCTTCCTCTTGAGAATAAAGTGCCAGCTTCTTCATGTGGCTGTCATCCTCCTCTGTGACTAGCCACTGCCTATCTGTCTAGGCTTATCTACACTTCTCACCTCACAGTCTTTGCACCAACAAAGCAGAACTAGCCCACCAGTATGTTCTTCCAAGACCTGGTTATATGTATTTTTCCATCCTCTGCTAGATCTAATTTCTCACAGTCAACCATTCAGTGTCTACACCCCAGGAATTCTTCACTAAAACTGTGCTGACATACCCTGTCCCAGGTAGTACTACATTTTTTCCCTCCTGAATGTTATAATACCTGTGCCCAATACCATCACTGCATTTTAATTATCTGTATATGTGTTTGTCTTCACCACATTGTGATCAGGATGCAAATACTTCATGAATTCTTTTATTTTTAAATCCCAATGCCTTTGTGGATATTCTAGCATATTGATACTTAATACATATTTCTTGAATGAAAAAAGATATATTTTTTTGAGAAGTTTTTGCTGTAGGGCACATACGCTCGCAAGACAAGCAGAGAGAGACATAGAGACAGAAAGCGAGAAATCACCCCCCAGGGGGGATGGTCACACCACAATCCCTTCTCCTCCATTCTCCTCTCGGGATCTTGGGCACACACTCCCAGCATGAGTTTAAGCCACCGGGTCCGGGACTCGAACTGCGGTCGACTACGTGAGAGTCCAGCGACATAGCCATTATGCTAACTGCTGGTCCTGAATGAAAAAATATATTGAAAAGAAGTTCAGCTAAGCTATCCAAATTAAATATATGATTAAACTTTGCTAATGTGAATTTTCATGGATGCAGCTTGCTCAATTCTCACAAATCTTGTTTATCTGAGTAACTCTTATGAACTCTTTGTGTGTGTGTGTGTGTGTGTGTGTGTGTGTGTGTGTGTGCGTGTGTGTGTGTTTTAAATAAGTATTGGGGCTAGCGGCTAGTATAGCAGTTATATCACTGGACTCCCACATGACCAACCACAGTTCGAGTCCTGGACCTGGTGACTTGAAAATCACACAGGCATGCGTGCATGCGTGCCCAAGATCATGGGGAAAATGGAGAAGGGATTGTGGCATTTTTTTCCCCCTCTCACAAATAAGGTATAGGGAAAATAATATACCTGAGGGGAAAGAATTCTGATCACTTTTAAACAGTAGCAGTCAGGTAAATGGCACCTGATTTGTAATAGGATTAAAGCTAAACATTGCTCTCTTTTATGACATTATTTAGGATCAGAAATGTGTATGAGTATAGATACTATGTGGCTCTAACATATGAAGAGGAAAATATTGACAGTAATGATTGAAAGAATGGTGGTTTAAATTACATATTAATATTTGTAAATATTAGCAGTTTTACTAGCAATATCCAAATATTGAAATAAGACATGATCAATACCAAATTACATTGCTATTAAACTACTCAAATAATAAGAGGGAACTTTAGAAAGTTCATAGAAAAATAAAACTAAAGTACAAATTTATTTTGTTGCAAAAATATTTTTAAATCCATGCATAGTTTTTCTCATAATATGCATTTGAAGACCTCTTATGTAATAGAATGCATAGAAAAATGAGTAGAAAAAATATAATTAATTATATTTATCTTCGAGTAGAAGAAATAAAGATTATTTTCCTTCTCAAATAGAAAAAAGTAGCTTCTATTTAAAAAATATATATAAGGACATGATCTTTGCCTCTTTAGAGTTCACACTGAAACCTGAAGTCTAATAATATACTGCACTGTGTAGATTTTAGAGTATTTTCACACATACAAAAAAGATTCCTACAAACTGAAGAAAATTAAGCTGATAAAGTAAGAAACTTTTCAACACTGTTCAGCTATTAAGTTGTTAGAGACATTTAAAAAAAAAGTCTGGCTATGTGTGTGTGTGTGTGTGTGTGTGTGTGTGTGTGCGTATTTTAATCTTTGGCTATAGGGCATGCATGCTCACAGAAAAGATACAGAGAGAGGAGGAAGAAAGTGAGAAATCGCACCCCAGGAGGGGTGGCCACCCCTCAATCACTTTTCCTCTGTTCTCCTATAAGGATTTTGGGCACACACAGACACACACTTGGCATGTTTTTCAAGCTGCTCCAGAACTTCGACTGCACAGTCGGCCATGTGGGAGTCAGCACCTTAACCTCCACGTTACTTGCTGTTCCTGACAAAATCTGGATATATTTGAAGCACCGACTATTTTGATTAAAAAGGGAATCACAGAAAAGTGAAGAGGATATGGGGGGAAGAGAGAGCTATAGACTCAAGAAGAAGAAAGACAACAGGGAAGAACAAAGGAAGAATTTAATGAGTGTATATTAGGTCCCCTACTGAGTTCTAAGCACTAGGTACATGCAATGGCCTTTAATTGTTTATGAGTATTTAATATTATCACCCATTTATTTACTATTTATTTATTTTTTGCCTTAAGGTACGTGCACTGGTCAGAGAGAAAGAGACAGACACAGTTATGAAGGAAAGTGAGAAATCGCCACACCGCACACACACACCCGCCCCGCTCCCCGGGGTGATGGCCTCGCCACAATCCCTTCTCCTCCATTCTCCTCTTGGGATCTTGGGCACATGCACGCACATATCCAGCGTGTTTTTCAAGCCACCAGGTCCGTGACTCAAACCACCGTCAGCCATGTGGGAGTCCAGTGACGTCATCTGTTAGTCCGATTATCCCATTTTTTGAGTGGGCAACTGAAACGCAGAGAAGATTCATAATTTGGTCGAAGTCACAGAGAGGTAAGAAGCAGAGCAGAATCTAGGCATTCTGACTTATTTAATCTAGACTCTAACCCGCTGCCCCTACTACTTCTGCATAAGCCATACTCATTATCACCGCCTCTTCCCAGTTTCAGGTTTTCTTGAGAGATCTGAATGAACAGAAGCAAATCCATTTTTTATTAGTTCAGCAGACTAAAATATTGTAAAACTCATCATTTTCTTAGACGATTATTTTTCATTTATTTTGACAGGTGAAAGGAAATCAGCAAGTAAATAGTAAAATGTACTAGTGTTTTAACAATTTTTTAAAGACCATTACTTTATTGAAGATAAATGTTTTTATTACATAAAAGTATAAATCATATGGATCGTGAACTGTGTCCAATAGCTGGACAAATATTAAGAGAATAAATAACAGGAAAAAACAATTACCTGATCTTGAAATCATGATGTAGAAACACCTACAATGAAACTAACTCATCCATAACTTTAATATCTTTAGGTTTTCTTTCTCCTTCTTGGAGCTGTAGTGGTAATCATTTTAAAAGTGGGGAAAGGGGGCAGGGCATATCTGTGTGTGCGTGTGTGTGTGTGTGTGTGTGTGTGCGTGAGAGAGAGAAATTGAGAGAAAGACTTCTTAGGAATCCGTCTTCTCAAACTAAACCCACAGATGGAGCAGTTTTACCTTGGACTTTACTAGACTTTGTTGAAAATAAACAGATTTGGGGACCAGCAAATAGTGTAATGATTATATCACTGGACTCCCACGAAGTCGATTCCAGTTTGAGTCCCAGATCCGGTGGCTGGAAACTCACGCGGTGCATATGCATGCATGCCCGGAATCCTGAAAGGATAATGAAGGAAAAGGGATTGTGGCCTGGCCACTCCCTTGGCAGGGTGGGAGGGTGATTTCTCACTATCTCTCTGTCTTTCTCTGTCTCTCCTGCAAGCACATATACCCTATAGCAAAAATCTCTCTTAAAAGAAAAGAAACTGATTTCTCACCCGTCAATTCACTGTATCAGTTTTTTTTTTTTTAAATCTGAGTGTTCTGTGAAACTAGATTTAGTTTAACCACTTAGCCATTATAGGTCATGTTCCCCTCTTCTTACTGGCTCTAGACCAAGTGAATATGTGATTATATATTTCAATCACATTTGAACATGGTACACTCAATAATGATTATAATAAGAACGATGTAACTAGATTCTGATGTAAATAGAAAAGCTTAAATCCTTTAAGCTTCCTCATGGAACTTAGTAAATCAATTATTAAATATTAGTGTCACTCATTGAGCTAGATAATCTAACTTCATTCTTCTAGTCATACCTGCTCACTTTCTTTGTCTTGACAGATTTTTCACAGAGACTAGATGAATTGCCCGGCTATGTTTTAAACTCTTCACCTTTAGGAATTTTCTTTTTTCTTTACTATTCCTTTTTTTTTTTTTTTAATCCTTACAAATTTAGGCACCAGCGAAAACTGTTATTTGTCTCATAATAGCCTCTTCAATATGTTTCACAGTCTTTTGTAGAAAATAATGACATAATGATAGTGTTCTCAGACCTATATTTTCTACTTGATAAGCTAGCAATTATATGATTAAAGCATTTTTCGAAACCCACATTAAGTGTATGATACTCTAGAATCCAGTCCCTCATGTGATTACAGTCAAGAGAGAAATAATTTGCATAACTGAAAACCATCTGAAACAGTATTCATGACTGATATGTGCTTTTTTAATGAATAAATATTCAATAATTCTATATATATTTTAATGTTAAGACTATAAATTCTGTATTTTATAAACTGGGTTTAAATTTGTATTAAATTTGTATTTTCTGTAAAAAGAGAAGGTATGCTAAACTCTACTGGGTATATTAGGACAAATCCCAATAAGCCTGATTATTTTTCTCCAGAAAACACATATAAAGACAACAGAGGCAAGTAGGCAACATCTAGGTATCTAAGCTCCGTGATGGACAAAAATTCCTTTTGTCAAGGACTTTGATTCTTAGGGACAAATTTAATTAGATATTTGTGATTTCCCTGAATATCAAATCATTACACCAGCATTGTGATTTGTTGGAAGACATATTAATATAATCTCCACATGGTTTTCTTTAGAAAACAGAAAAGGCATTTGACAGAATGCATGAGTGCCTCTTGAACTGGGAGGACCTATCCTCAAAAGCTAATACTAAATCTGTCTCTTTTCAGGTTTTTTTTGCTCCGCTTCTTGAAGAACCAGTTATCTTATTTTTCCCCAGATTATGAAGATTATAGAAAATTACAGACATAAACTCAGGATCAAACCTTCAAAGGGATAGTCTCAGACCATCACTTGGGTAAATACTGCCTAAAAAGAAAGCTTAAGTTACATTATAAGTCAAAATAATCAAGGCGCCAAATCAACTTACCACTTGTGGGTTTTTTATTTTTTTTAAGAAAGAAAAATAATATATATTTATATTGGGTTACAGCTATTTTAAAAAATATCTGTATAAGAATACACAAGAGACCTGTAACAGGGTTTACCTGTTTGTGGTCAAAATGGGGAAGGATATATGCTAATTAAACATGGGGAAGGAAGGAGAGGAAGACTTTTCACAGATATCTATATTCTTCCTGGTTTTTGAATAGCTGGAATGTAGCCCCCGGTCAAAAAATAATATCAATCTCAAAAAAAATAAAATAAAAAAAAAGAAAGAAAGAAAGAAAATGAGAGAATGAGAGAGAGAAAGAAAGAAGAGGAAGGGAGGAAGGAAAGGAGTCCTGATCCCCGTGAGGAGTAAGACTGGTGACTAGAGTAAGAACAGTCTAAGACATGATGCCAGTGAGCTTTAAGAGGAAAAGGTACCAAACGTGGATGTTTCTTGTTGCTATTTTATTCCACCACTACCACAACCCTTTGATGACATTGGCTTCTATGTTATCTAACTCAAAAGATGGTGGAAAATACATAATTTTTATATTAAAATGAGAGCAACAAGGCAGAATCAGACTATTGCAAGCCTAGTGATCAGCATATTAATGACTTCTGACAGTTCCAGAGAGAGAGATGGTAAAGAAACCAGCCATGGTCAATGACTAAGCACTGTCATCCTATATAAAGCTTAACCTCAGCCCCTAGGCACAAAGTTACGAAATCCATGCTCAAAAGCCCTGTCACTTACAGCACTACAAAGGGCTAAGAACCAAAATAAAGACAGCTAACAAAGTATATGATGGCCTTGCTGATCTGACCAGATTCACTTTTAATTATGTAGTTCTTCAGATCTATACTTCCTGAGTCATTTGTTATGTGATTGAGATATCTTTCCCTCTGCTGTCTGAAACCAAGATAAAAGAATTGTACGTTGCTAGTCCTTATTTATTTAAAGGATAAACATGATGGAGATGCAGTTTTACAGAGCGACTCTACATAGGATTTTGTGGCCCCGCCACAGTTCTGGGAGCTAGGTAGGGCAGCAATCATGAGCTGTACTTTCTTTTCACTGTGCAGGTGAAGAGTCTGTTTCAAGGCAAGGTAATGGCAGTTCTAGGACTCCAACCGAGGTCTTCTGAGCTCATGTTCACTTCTGCTATATGTATCAAGTCTCTTCTTCAGTGTTGGGGTCTTCTTCCCAAATAGGAAAGGCTTTCCACCATTGTGCAAAGCCCACACCAAAAGTGAGACATAATACTTAAAAAGTTTTCTTGTACTCTTAGGGAAAAGTACAATACATGTGGTTTTTTGGTGAGGCTATGTTGTTGTTGTTTCTAATAAGGTCAAAACTGTTAAAAAAGGAACCACTGTATTTTGCGAAATGAAACATAAACATTGATTGCAACATTTGAGCTTTCGATTCACAAAGTTAGAACACTGTGTCCTGTCATTTTGATTTTAGATAACCAACTGTACTACTGATACTAACTCTTAGCTGATGTTATGAGTTTATATCTAGGGATGTTTGAATGAAAAAAAAAATTTAATCATGTGTTCATCCTATTTCCACCTGACCATAAATTTCTCATCTTCCTAGTCATAATAGGGTTTATAGGAAAGTACATGGATATATCACGCTATGGAAAACAGCCAAAACCTGATGGATAAAGCAAATCATACTATACTTTAGGCTATTCAAATAAGAAAAAAAAAAAAAAAACTTAGCCTAGAAGTCTTTTCTAATATTATTACCACTATACACTGGAATATTCTGAGAGAATTTCAATACACACTACCACTGAGACCATCGAAGTTAAAACTGAAAAGGTCTTGAGATCAAGTAGGCTACCACATCGTTGCTCATTTCCTGTGCTAATGTTAAACTGAAGAACGTTGTAATGGTTTGGTGTAAATAGAGCAAGATTAAAAAGAAAACTTTTGCAAAATATTAGACAATAATTATCACATTAAACATTCTACTATTTGTGATTTAATGTGATATGTCATAAAATGCTATTTTAATTGTTTCACCATCAATGTAGATGTTTTATATTTACTGTTATTCCCAAGAGCTATCAGAAAGAAAATAGCAGTGTTCAACTCAGTTTGAGATCATTTTTTACTAGAAAACATGATACTAATGAGAGCTGAGGAAAATGTTGCTATTATACTTCTTTTGTTGCCTTGTACAAAAATTACTAATGCTTATGTATACAGTATATATAAAATAAATGTGTGTGTGTATGTGTGTTTGTGTATTTTGACAGGTGCACATCTTTAATTTAAAAAAAAACAAACCTGTTTAATTTTCTTTTCCATAAAATGTTAACAAATTTTAACCTATTAATGAACTGTAAAGTGTGCTTAATGAATTTTTCTAAAATATTTCAGTAGAGTGGAAACCAAACAGGATACTTTGCAACAAAATATTTTAGCATACATTGAGCAGTGCTCAGCTCTATGGAGATCAGTGTGTCAGAAGACTGTCCTATAATTTTTATGTAATTGAGAGGTTCTGTGATAACAAAACCTACCTACTGGACTTAAAGTCAGACTATCTAGGATCGAGCCCTGATTTAACCATCTATCATATGTTTTAAAGTTCTAATTCTACCTTTATATCGCTAAGATGGAGACAATAATCTCTATCTTATAAGGTACTCAGGAGTATTGAATTCAACATGAAAGAAAAAGCACCTAATGAAATATAAAATGATAATAAAAATGTATGATATTTATATCATTATTAATAAGACCCAGGGTCAGCCCATAGAGCAGTGGTTAAGGCAGTCAGACCCCACATTGTCAACACTCAACTATAGCTCATGTCTGAACTGGTTCCAGAGGCTTGAAAAGTGTACCAGGTACATGTGCATGCATGCCCAAAAACCCTGATGGGATGAAGAAATGGAGGAAAAAGAACTGCAGAGTAGCCATGCCTCACTAGAGGTTGCTTTCCTGCTCTCTCTGTCTCTCTGGTGAAAGCACATAATCCTCTGTAATAACTAATAATAATAATACCTAAACTTTAATGTCAAAGACAGCATTATGATCCCAGGGTACAGATTCAAGTTCAAAACAATTTTTAGTAAATAGACAGAATAAGATAGACTATTGCTTTAATTTTTATTTTATTGTACTTTTAGAAATATAACTATTTACAGTGGGGGAGAAATCTTCATTTATTCTTTTTTCTTTTTTAATTTATTTATATTTTAAATTTATTTATTTGCCTGTATTCACTGTATATCATTGCAGCATACAAAATGAGTTTTCCCATCCAGAGTACACTGTATATTGGCTCAATCAGATACTACCATACATGTTATCTTCATTTATTCTTTTCTTTTCTTTAAGAGAGATTTTTGTATAGACCATGTGCACTCCCTGGAGAGACAGAGAGACAGAGAGACAGAGAGACAGGAAGTGAGAAATCACCCCCCAGGGGAGATGGTTACAATGCAATCCCTTCTCCTTCAGTCTTCCTTGGGATTTTGGGTATTCACACACATGCACCCGACATGAGTTTTTTTTTTTCTTTTTAAATAATTATTTAATTTAATTTAATTATTTAAATTTAACCAGAGAAGGACAGAGCAAGAGCAAGAGCAAGAAAGAGAGAGAGGGAAAGTGAGAAGCAAGCTGCCAGGTCCAGGACTCAAACCATGATCAGCAATGTGGGAGTCCAGCACCCTTAACCACAACACAACCTGCCAACCCTCACCCAGCATGAGTTTTAAGGCACCAGGTGTAGGACTTGAACTGTAGTTGACTATGTAGAGTCCAGTGATGTAACCCTTGCATCATCTTCTGTTCCCTTCACTTATTCTTAAAGATAGGTGTTATCTTCAATTCCTCCTTATTAAATAAAACACAAAATGTCCTATGCCAACTTGCTGATAAACATTGAGGTGTTTGTTTTTGTTTGTTTGTTTGTTTTTTATAAAGCAATACAGAGCTGGATTGTAGGACCTTATGAATTGCTCAGATCCACCAAGTCTGTGACCTGAGGTAAATTAACCTGTTTCTGTTTCTTCACCTAAGAAGCGTAGATAATAATCATAATAATACCAGCACTTCAGAAGACTGCTGAGAATATAAAAGAATTTTCATAGGTTTAGCACCAAGCACACAGTGCCTGACACATTGTAAGAACTTACTAATATTTCCTGGCTATGTATCTGCTCACATCTTCAGTATATTGACCAATTTCCAAACTCCATTTTGTAAAGACCAAAGTGTTTGGAGTCCATGCCATATTCATCTTTCATGAGTCAGAACATTCACCCTCTAGATTCTCTTTAAATTAATTTGAAGTGATATCCTATTTGAAATTCAATTTGATTACCAAAATCATCTCATCCAAAATAACTCTAATATATTTTAATGGCTTAATAGTTATATTTTCCAATCTTAAACAATTACAATGAGCTTTATAGGTTCATCCTAAATTCTTGCCATGTGACTTCATTTATCCAAATAAATAATATAAGTAATGGAAACCCTACCTCATCCTTGTGAGATATAAAATTAACTAAAAATCTCTGCCTTTGTGTAGTAAGGAAGATAATTCTTTTTAATTGCCAGAGAGCACATCTACTCATCAAAGAGTGACAGAGACAGGGGTGGATGGGAGAGAAAATGCCCGTAGTGTGTATGGGGGGTTGTCACACGCCATCCCTCCTCCTCCACTTCTCTATTCTGTCAGGATTTTGTGCATGCACACACACATGCAACCAATGTACTTTTCAAGCTATTGGGACCGGGATTAAAACCATGGTTGTCCATGTGCAATTTGGCTCCCATAATGACTAGGACACAGGGCCACCCCATGAAGATAAATATTAGTCAATGTTATTACACAAAATAAATCAAATCCAATGCTGTTGAAGTTTAATTTTAAGAGAAAAGAACACATTATATTGGTCAGGGAAGGCTTTTCTGAGAAAGTGATAACTTAGTCAATACTAGAAAAAAGAGCCAGGTTAACAGGATACTGTGTGAGCAGCTCTGTTCTGAGTACACGGATTTGTGTGGGGGCAGGAGAGGACATACACTTGTGTGGACTTCAGAGACAGCGTGAAAGTGGAGCTCAAAGAAGGGGACCCGCGGAGTGAAGGAGTGTTGTCTTGAAGAGTAAGCCAAATCTGCAAGCCATGTTATAATGTTTGGGTTTTTTTATCCTTAAAAACAAAAGAAAACCATTGAAGAATTTTAAGCATGGGTATGTGGTTGGTTTTGAGAAGCAGAGATCATATGATCCAATGTGAATTCTCTGTGCAAAGAGTAGTTTAAGGGGGGGTCAGAGTGATTATGGAGAAACCAGTTCGGATGTTATTGCCAGGGTTCAAGAAAGAGAATATGTAGGCTTATATTAGGGATATGAAAGAAGAGCTTGATTTCTCATAAAACATACATTCTCCTTGTTCATTGGTCAGATATATTTTTCATATAAAGACATTTTCTTTTTGAAATATTCTAAAGAATCCAATGATTCTTTAGATGAATAAAAGAATTTCATATACATTTAAATTCATAAGACAACAGTGAAAATATCAATTTCTGGGGCTAGCAGATGGCATATTGGGTACATTACAGGACTCCCACATGGCCAAATATGGTTCGAGTCCCAGACCTGGTGGCTTAAAATTCATGCTGGGCACATGTGCATGTGTGCCCAAGAACTAGGGAGGAAAATGGAGGAGAAGGGATTATGGCATGGCCATCCCCCCCAAAAAAAGTGATTTCTCACTTTCCCTCTCACTGTCTTTGTCTCTCTGTCTCTCTCCCTCTCTGGTGAGCACACATGCCTAAAGCAAAAATATTCTTTAAAAAATGCCAATTTCTCTGTTACTAGTATGATTTTCCTCACGGTGGAAAGCTGTTGTTTACTATGACTTTAAGCATACTACATTGGAAATGAGACAGAGTAGATTATTTCAATGGAAATACAATTGTATTATAAAAGCGCCATAGGTCAACAATTATTTATGAGAAATCAGAGCAAAGAGTAGTAATGCTTTTTAATTCAAGCTGAAATAAAAGAAGACACATACATAAAGTTAATAGTAGCAATTCTAAAATAACAAAAGGCATTATCTTTGGAATCTGCCAAGGGACTAGCCGCTGCCTCAGGGAAACTACCTCTCATATTTTGACCACTAAGCAGCCATGCTTTAAGTCATTATATATTTTATATACATATATATATATATATATTAGCCAGAGCACCTTACTACTACTTCAGAGCAACAGAATAAATGCAAATACACATACCACACATACAAATAGTCCGAAATATAGAAGTTCATACATCTTACATTATTAAACAGAAAAAAGCAAATGGACAATACAAAACACCTCTTCCTTGTATAAAAATATATGACACACAGAAACATCTATTAAAATTTTCTTTGAGATAAATTGCATCTCTCACCTAAAAGGAAAAAAAAATTGAAATCACTGGCAACCTAGTTCTTCTGGAGTCGAAGTGAGACATTAATTTAGATCATTGTGCACACTGAAAATGTACCGCACTGCAGGGATTTCCAATTACATAGTACAGAATCAGAACTCTGTCTGGGTGTCACTTGGCTGCCAGCACTCATGGGTGAGCTGTGTAACACTCCTCTGTCATGTAGCTCATGTGAGAAAAGAGTTCTGCTGTTCCAAGAAATGGCACTCATCTTGGAGACCTTCCCAGTTACACAAAAGAGCGTAATTTCCACATTATCCTCAGGCGTACTGTCTAGGATGATAAGTCTATGATAGCTTTATGTGTAAATTATACACACAGTTCTACTAATGAAAGGCTACATGGACTGCTTTTGGTGATGATGGTGCAAAAGACCCAAATCAATTTGTTTTTCAATTTTTGTAAAATGACACCTGAGCTATCTATAATAAGCAACAGAGACTGTGAGGGTTAGATGGCAGATAGGGTAATTGCACTGTGATTATCTAAAAGATCAGAACTGAAGTTGGCAAGCAATGTTGAAAGGGTGCAGACTTACCAACTGTCTCTTAACCAGCTTATTTCAGTATTTTCGTTCTGTCCTTCCCATTTTGAATTTCATACTTATCTCAGCTTTTTATCAGAGACTGTAGTCTTTTGCTCTGAGGTTTAATTTTTCCATGCTTGAAAGAATACCTGTAATACAGAGATAGGAAGTAAAGGGAGAATTAATATCTTCATATATTTATCATCTATTAGATAACAAGATTCCATATGTAATATTTACTATATGTCAGATATGGGGGATAAACTAGAGCACAAGACAGCATCCTTTCCTCCTAGAAGCTCACTACTTTTCTTATTAAGAATTCCAAAACAAAACATTTTGTAAACTGGTTATTAGTATTATTTAGATTTCTTTTCAGTTTATTCAATAATTTTTAACCAAATAATAAATTAAAAATATAGTTAAGTATTTAGTATGTGTATAACTTTTGCACATATCTAATTCTATGAAAACCTTATAATTAGATTTGAATCTTTCTTATAAAGATGAGGAAATTGATTCTTACACAACAACTTTAATGATATCACAGAGCTCATAAATGCAGCCTGAATTTAAACCAACGCTGTCTGATTCTGCAGAGTTCTCTATTTTTCATTTCTTTATGCTGATCCATATTAACGTTTACCATACGTGCATTCAGGTATTAGTGCTTCTGTTTTTATCTTTGTTATTGTCCAATTGTTTAATTGTATTGCTTGATTTGGACATTTTTCTTCAATTCATTATGCTTTTCTCTTTTCTTGAGCAGCTTAGAGGGAAAATTTCTGGATTATTCCTTCATAGTTAAAAATAATACCATGTTGCTCTATCAATCTATTCTCCTATTGCTTTTAAAATAAAATTTATTTCCTGAGCACCCGTTATATGCCAAGCACTATGCTAGCTGCTTTATGAGTAAATATTCTGTCTTTACACTGTAAGTTCAGAAAAATCAAATCAAATAATAAATAAAACAATAATATGTAATGTGGTAGAAGAATACAGGACTCTAAGGAAGCACCTTCAGAGAGTTCAGCTGAGGCTTCCTGGAAGTTAAATTTGAACTGACACCTGAGATTTAAGGAAGACCTGGGCTGGCTTTAATTTTTATTTCTCCCACTTTGACCTCACCTCCCAGAACTCAGCTTCTATCCATACTAAACTGAACCTGCCTTCTCGAAGGCCTCCTACTGTCATCTAATTTCATGTGTAGTATCATATGGAAATCCACATTGTTCAACCACTGCATCTTCTTGACATTCTCTTGTCCTTGGAAATCCCTGCTTTTACATGAATCTGTTCTCCCCACTCCTTCTCTGAACACCTGTATCTACTTTTCTTTCTCCTCATTACTGTTCTTAATTCTTACACTTCTCACCTAGACACTGCCCTCAGGCCCACGCTTCTCTGGCTTCTATTTTATCCTAAACTCTCTCTGTATTTTAAACTAATGAATTGGGGCCAGCAGTTAGCATAATGGCTATGTCGCTGAACTCCCATGTTAGTTGACCACTGTTCGAGTCCCGGACCCGGTGGCTTCAACTCACACCAGGTGCGTGTGCGTGCGTGTGTGTGCGTGCCCAAGATCCCAAGAGAAGAATGGAGGAGACGGGATTGCAGCATGGCCATCCCCCTGGGGGGGGGTGATTTCTCACTTTCTGTCTCTCTGTCTTTCTGGTGAGCACATGCACCCTATAGCGAAAACCTCAAAAAAAAAAAAAAAAACACTTATGAATTAAACAATTTCCTTGCTTTTATACTGTTATGTTTATTTTCCAACAAATAGTCTAAGGGCATTTATGTATATTTAATATACGACATGTAATATATATATATTCTATATACAATGACATAAATCAAAATTATATATTCAGTAAAAAATGTATAAAAATATTATTTGAACTTTAATCATTTATATGACTCATTTTTGTATTATGTGTGGAATTAACTTATGCCAGAATTGAAAACTAAAAGCAAAAGATTACCTGTGCTTGGGAGAAGTAAAGAAACCATAGTGAATAAGCATTCATGTATAAGATACTACAGATCCTCCCTCCCAGATCTGTCTTTTGGCTTATCAAGGGATAGAGCCACTAGTCTCTTTGAGTTTTTTGAAGGTATGGTAACACTATCAATTTTTCCCCAGTTATTAAAATTGAGGGAAGCAGAACCACCTCTCAGCTTACCTAGTTCAAGTGGAAACTCCTACGGCTTCCCAACAGCCTAACTATACAAAAGTATCCAAAAAATAGAAGAAACAACAGACTGACTAGGACAGAGTGAAAATCAAAATGTTTATTCTCTCACAATAATGAAGGTGCAAAAATTGTATAAAGCTAGTTGAAAACAGACACTAAAACTAGAAAAAAATAAATGTATCTGTATTAGGTCACATTTACTGAATTCACTAAAAAAAGACGTCGTATGATTTGAACTGAGTTAAGATTTTATGTGCTTACTAAATTTTCTGCCTTCATAGGTTAAAACACTGAAAATTATGCCCATCAGAGAAGCTCATGAAATCATAGTAATTAAAAAAAAGCAATCCCACTTCCCTTACCTGTTTCTTTTCTTCTTTCCAAGTGAGGTAGGAATTATCAAGAAGGGACGAGAATATTGTGGCCCAGCCTAATGCATGGTTTTATAGTGTTCAAGCCAAATGAGGTTATGAGGTTGATTATGTTGAGGAAGAGGTGGTGATAGCCAGCATGGAGCATGGAACATGTCCAAGTTTCAGAAAAGTATTTATTTAGTGGGCAGCAATAATAACCAGGTATGGAGTTGAGACTTCATATATAGGACAGATCAGATTAATATGTATAATGAGGATTGTAAAAGCCAGTTTTCTACTATTCATAGACTATCCACATGGAAAGGAAGAACATTAGAATCAACTTCATAATAGTGTATTAGAATTGGAAATATCAGTATAAATTTAAGAGTTTCTCTATTAACATATACAAAAACACAAATAGGTATAACAGTAGGTCCACTGGGAGAACCTATGTGCACTGACACTCCAGCAGCAAAAAGCACATCTACCCTCCAGATATTGTCTTTTAAATATCAATATTCCATAGAAGGAAGCAGTGATGCTTGGAGAAATAGCTAATTCTAGGGCTAGAACAGAGAGAGTGCAAGATGAGTGCTCAATGACTAGAGGGGAGTGTCATAAAAATACACAGAAGTCATCATGATGGGCTCCAAATCTAGAAATATGAACACCAATATAATAAATAATAAGAAGAAATTATAGCGCATCATATAAAATAAATATTTATTAATCTGTATTGTAAAAATAAATAAATAGGGACCAGCAGACGGTGTAATGGTTACATCACTGGACTCCTACGTAGTTGACTACAGTTCAAGTCCCAAGACCAGTGGCTTAAATTCACGCTGGGCATATGTGCGCCATGCCCAAAATCCAGAAAGGAGAATGGAGGAGAAGGGATTGCATTGTGGCCATACTCTGGGGGTTGATTTCCTGCTTTCTGTCTCTTTCTCTGTCTTTTTCTAAAATAAATAAATAAACAAACAAACAAATAGTAGAAAAAAATATTGCAATGTCGGAAAGGTCACTGACACATTATACATAAAAAAAAAAATATGTCATCAGGACCAGCAGATGGCATAGCAGTTACGTCAATGGACTCCCATGTGGCTGACCATGTTTCAAGTCCCAGGCCCAGTTGCTTAAAAAATCACACCAGGCATGTGTGCATGTGTGCCCAAGATCCCAGGAGGAGAATGGAGGAGAGGGGATTGCAGTGTGGCCATGCCCCCAGGGGGTGATTTCTCACTTTCCCTCTCACTGTCTCTTGTCTCCAGTGAGCACATGTGCCTAAGGCAAAAACCTCTTAAAAAAAAAGAAAAGAAAAAATTACATCATGACTTTTCCAATGATCTAATATTTTACAACTAAAATACAAGTAGAGCACAACTAACAAGCTTAGAGGGAATGACAGGATTATAGTTTCAAATTACCTATACGAAATAGTTATTAAATTACGAAAAGAATATGAGTAACTTTACATTGGAGAAATACACTCTTAACAATGTGTGGTCAAAGTGACCCCCTCAGTCATGCAACAAAGTGAAGTAGCGAACCATACAATATCTTATAAGAGAGTACCAAAAGCTTGGCATCCTTTCTGTGATATTTATACCAAAAGTGCATAATCTAATGTGGAGGAAACAAGAAACATGCTCCAAATGAGGAACATTCCACAAAATAACTGCAGAGTGTCTAGGTGACAAAAGTCAAGGCAATGCTAAGGAACTATTCCAGGAGGAAGGTTTAAAGAGTCCAGGGACTGAACGGTGGTGCCGTGGTAAAATAGGGCGTGTTGCAAGGCTGTCCCACATGGGAAGGTCTGTTTCACAGAGATTTCCTGACACTATGACACCTCCCCAGTTCCTGCCAGCACCATATCATTAGAACATACACAACAGGAATATAAAGGGGCATCTGGATGCGAACCCAGAGGCTTCTAGCATGGGTCAGTCTCACAGAGCATTGTATTACCCCTGTACCACCCTCCAATCTCCCCCCGATTCCCCTCTTTAATAGACAACATTTAGTGTTATTTTTCTGTTATTTGCTAATGACATTTTCAGTTCTGAAGAAAAGTTCTATCCAGGGAAGGCCAAAAAAATAAATAAATAACTCTGAGGCAGAAATAGACAATCAGTCCTCACTTAATCTTTCTGTTCAACAACCACTTGGACTTAGAACCAGTTCTCTCATGTGGGGAATTCCCTTTCTTAGTAAGTGTGAGTCTCGGGAATCCCCTTTCTCAGTCCTTGCCATACTCCTGCAGTCAGTTAATATTCAGCACACAAAGCATTGGCAATCATGCAAGACTATTTCATTTTTAAATTTGCACTTTATTATGTGTCAGTAGCAGTATTCAGGATAAATAAAAATGACATTGTGTTGCGGTGTGTTCTGTGTTTTCTGCACCTTTCTAATAGATGGCTTTTTGTATGGATAGAATTACATTATTCTAGTGTGATGTTATCTATGGAAAAGCACATGCCTATGACGCCACGACATACCATAAGACATCTGCATTTAAGCTTCTCACTTATTGATCAAAACGCTTAATGACGTAGTCGTAGGAACAGAACTTGGTCATTAAGTGTGGAGTACCTGCATAGATATTCTGTTTATTTTATTTGGCATATACTTGCATAGAAAACATAAAGAGGATTTTTTTATGTTTTTGGTTTTTTTCGTATTTGAGCAAGGAAGGATGGCTCCTGAAAACTAAGAGTAATTACTCCAGTTTTGAGAAGGCAAGAATTTCTTCAAGAACAAAAATGCTGATTAGGTCTGGAGATGAAACATAATAACCAGACAGAAAAAAAGGCCAAAGTGTGCTGCAAAGTGTGAGTAGACCCAAATATTGCAGAGAAGAGTTATAGGCACAGATTTTTTTTTATCATCCATCATCTGCAATAAGAACCTTCTGAGTGAGACTAACATTTAAAATGAAAGGGTCCAAGCACAGTAACAGCAGCACAAGTGGTAGGTCACTAATGCATGAAGCTGGGGCCACATGGGAGGCCCAGATGTGAATCTACGACCAACTTGAACAGGCTGGAAGAGGTGGTGTGCGCCTATGATCTTGCTGAGACAGGTCAATATGACAACAAGACCCTGTCTAAAACTCTCACGCTTCTTCCTGTGTGTGTTCTGTTTCTCCTGCTCATAACAGAAGAACGTGTCTATATTTATATTCTCTTCCCATTTGCTCTTAAACTAACTCCAGTCAAACTACCATTATGCCAAAGGCTCGTTCCATTATACCAAAACTGCTCTTGCTAAAGGTCTGAAGACCTCCATGTTGTCATAGGTACTAATTAACACTCAGTACCATCTCTACTCTATCAGCAGAATTGATCACTTCCTTTTTCTTCACCTGGGTTTCATGTCACCACACCAATTGTCATCTTAATTCACTGACTGCTATCTATATAACCTCTTAATATTGTAGTTTGTAGTTTCCCAGAACTCAGACTTGGATACCTTTTCTTCTCTATCCTTTTTTTTTTTTTTTTTTTTTTTTTTTTTTTCCTGCTGGGGATCTCAGAAGGAATGACAGGATTATAGTTTCAAATTATCTACACAAAATAGAGTCACAATCTTGTGATTCTTGGTATAACTGTCTCTCTCTGTCTTTATGGACTAGACCTGTCTTTTACCTTTACATTCAAATTTCAAAACTGGTTGCTTGGTATTTTCAGTTGGATGTTTACAAATTGGTAATTCCGTCTTTCTGGATGAACAGAGCAGAAACTCTTAGACTCATTCTTGATTTTGTTTATCTTATACCCGTATCCGATCTAGTATAAATCCTCTCAGTTCCACCTTCAAAATATATACAGACTCTCACTACTTTTCACAATTTTCACTGTCATTTCCCCAGTCTGAGCAGCCTCATCCTGCCAAGATTACTAAAATAGCCTCATAAGTGGTCTCACTACTTCAGATCTTACCCTGTAACCTTTGTTTTTTAGCACAGAAGCTAGTGATCCTTTAAAATTTGTCAGATCAAATCACTGTTCCGCTTAAAATATTCTGATGACTTCTTATTTCAATGAATAAAAGGCAAAGTTCCTACAATGCCGTGTAAAGCGCTAAACACTGTGCTATCGGTACATTTGTTCTTACTTCTCCTTACCGTACTTTCCCCTAGCTCATCGCACTTTGGCCTTCTGATCACCTGTTGCATTTGAAATATTCCAGGCATGCTCCTATCTCAAAGAACTGATGTTTCTTCTAACCAAAAACCTCTTTCGTGCCGTGGCTCCAGTATCTTCTTTTCAGTAAGACCATCCCAGGCTACCCTGCTTGCAATTGCAGCTCTTCCCATCCCAAACCACTTCTGGCTCTCCAAATCCCTTTCTTGCTTGATTTTTCTCTGTTGTGCACAGCTCTGTCTTACATACTATATAACTTGATTGTTTTATTTAATGTGTATCTCCCTGTAGAATATCAACTCCATAAGCACATATTTCCATTTTTATTTTACAACAAAATTACTAGGTTACTGATTACTATGCACAGAGATTAGTTGCTGGTACATGGTAGCCACTCTGCAAATATAAAAATGAATGAAACTTAATGGAAAATAAACAATAAACTAAAGCAGGTCACCCAGCAACCAGAATTTGATAAACAATGTGGGGGAAAAAGGAAGAGAGAAAGAGAAACTAAGGTGTAGACCTTAACATTACACAGATATCTCTCAACTTGTCAACAAGGTCAGTCTGACAACTAAAGCTGACTGAAAGCTCCCTTGGGCCACAAGGCATTACAGTGTGAAGGAAGATTAAACCTAATTACCTCTGATCAGGTTGTTTTCCATATGGGCTCTACTGAAAGGAGGAAAGGGAAAGAACTTAGATCATAAACTTGGACAAGCCAGGGTCCACACAGAAATTCAGATATCAAAGTGTATCACATTGTCCAATAGTTCTAGAAGAGTTCATTGGTGAACCCATATTCTGGTAGATAAGTAACCACACACAGTAAGCCAACAAAAATCAGCCCAAAGGCTGAGGTTAGCTTAATAGCTTAATAGTCGTGTTTCTATCAGTACTAAATATTCCAGGGGAACTGAACCGC
>NW_006159816.1:1834832-1860488 GCF_000334495.1 Tupaia belangeri chinensis
TCAGCAACTGGTTAATATTAGTTACTAAAGATTTAACATTCAGGGGCTGGCAGGTGGTACGGTAATTAAGGGCACTGGACTCCCACATGGCCAACTGGGTTTAGAGTCCTGGACCTGGTGACTTGCTTTCTCACTTTCTCTCTCTCTCTCTCTCTCTCTCTCCATCGCCCTCGCCCTCTCTCTCTCTCTCTCTCTCTCTCTCTCTGTGTGTGTGTGTGTGTGTGTGTGTGTGTGTCTGGTCAAATTAAAGGAAATAAATAAAGTTAAATAAAATAATTCTTTAAAAAAGGTTTAACATACCAGAATTTTGACATTTTTATAATAAGAGTATTTTCAGATGACCTAATATCTAGCTGCAAAATGATCAAATTCCATAGAGATAACAGAGTATTATGATAGTAAATAACATTCTGCAAAGGTATTATTTAGGTCAAGATTTAGATGGGAACCAGCAGATGGTGTAATGGTAATGTCGCTGGACTCCCACATGATTGACCGCAGTTCAGGTCTCGAACATGGCGGCTTCAAACTCACATCAGGTATGTGCATGCATGCCCCAAATCCTGAAAAAAGACTGGAAGAGAGGGGGTTGTGGTGTGGCCATCCCCCCTGAGGAGTGATTTCTCACTTTCTGTCTCTCTGTCTGTCTTTCTGGCAAGTGCACGTGCCCTATAGCAAAAACCTCTCAAAAAAAAAAAATCTTTTTTTTAAAAAATATTTTGTAACCTGTAGAACATTGCAAGGAGTGTGGATTTTTATTTTATATGTAATGAAAAGTATTCTGAAGGATTTTAATGAAGTATAATTTGTTCTGTTTCATAGTTTTAAAAGTACCCGAATGCTTCTATGTGATAAAGGACTGTGGTAGGGTAGAGGAGGAAGCAGAGGAGAAGGCAGGGAGACTAATGGGTTACTGCATATATTTTGTGAAAGGTGATTGTACCCTGAATAGAATAACTGAAATGCAGATGGGTATAAGTCAATGGGTTGAATGTATAATTTGGAGGTATAATGTGTGACTTACTAAAGGATTAGGTATATGGGTCATGACAGAGGAGAAATTTAAAAATTGTTTCTTTCAAGTTTGAAAATCTGTGTGGTTGGTGATGCCTTTTATTAAGAAGATTTTTTTAAAAAAAGGAAAAATAAAACTTTTTGGAGAGAAGTTAGGGTTCTCCTTTGGATATATTAAGTTTGACATGACTATGGATCATCCAATTAGTGATATTAAGAAACTAGCTAGAGAGGATTTGTTTATATCTTGGAGAGAATTTCCACAAGGTGGCACAGGGAGTGAGAACCTTGTAGATACCCTGAGTTGAAGACATGGAACTAAGAGTCCACAGAGATCCAGAAGGAGTAGAGTGCAGAGAAAAAAAAAAAAAAAAAAAAAAAAAAAAAAAAAAAAAAAAAAAAAAAAAACCTGGATAAGAGAGAGCTACATTTAGAGCAAACTAAAAATCTGAAAGAGCTCCCCTCAAGTATTCAGTAGGGCACACTCACATGAGAATACTGCTTAAAAGCAGGGGGTAAAGCATCTGAAAAGATGTAAGAAAATAGTACTTAGAGCTCACACAAGGCTGCTAATAGTCCAGTTCACACTAATAGACTGGAAAACATCCTGATTCAGAGGCATTGATAAAGACTCTGAAGGATCATGCCTCATCACTGGGAAATACTTCATACTAAATATCATTCCCACCTAATTCTCAGAGTAAAAGTTGAAAGTATCAAATAATTTCTAAGTAACATATCTACACTCCAGAACAAAGCTCAAAAATATTTACTTCTAGGAGTACAAAAATATCCAGCAATTTGTCAATAAGGTTAAATTCACAATGCCTGGCAGTCAATCAAAAATTACCTGCGGCAGGAACCAGCAGTTAGTGTAATGGCTATGTCGCTGGACTCCCACGTAGTCGACCATGGTTCACGTCCCGGACCCGGTGGCTTAAGCTCATGCCGGGCGCGTGTGCGTGCGTGCCCAAGATCCCGAGAGGAGAGTGGAGGAGAAGGGATTGCGGCATGACCATCCCCTCTGGGGGGTGATTTCTCGCTTTCTGTCTCTGTCTCTGTCTGTCTGGCGAGCACATGTGCCCTACAGCAAAAACCTCTCCAAAAAAAAAAAAAATTACCTGAGGCCAGGAGATGACATAGTAGTGACATCACTGGACTCCCACATGGCTGACTGCAGATTTCAGTCCTGGACCCAGTGACTTGAGACTCACACGGGTCGCATGTACATGTGTGCCCAAGATCTGGGGAAGAGAATGGAGAAGAAGGGATTGTGATGTGGCCATCCCCACTGGGGGCTGATTTCTCACTCTCCCTCTCACTATCTCTGTTTCTCTCTCTCTCTCTTAACTCTCCCCAGTGAGTGCCCATACTCTAAGGCAAAATCCTCTTAAAAAATTACCAAATAGGAGTTTGTCCCATAGCTTCATAGTTAAAGGAGCCAGATCTCACAGGGCCAACTATGGTTTGAATACAGGCCCTGGCAGTTTGAAAAATATGTCAGGCATGTGTGCATGAGTGCCCCAATTCCAACAAGATGGAGAAATGAAGAAAGAATGTAACCCCACTGTAGGGGTGCTTTTTCCCTCTCGCACTCTGTCTCTCTCTGATGAGCGCATTTGGCATCTGGAAATTGAAAAATTATGAGGCATGCCAAAAAGCAGGAAAATACAATCCTTAGAAGAAAAATTTAAACAGAGGGAGGAAATCAAAATGAATCAACTGAAACCATCCCAGAAATTACACCAATGTTAAAATCAGCAAGCAAGGGTATTTTTCATATTTAAAAAACCTAGGTAGATACACGTAAGATATAAAAAAGGCAAAGCCACAAGGTCACAAGAAATATGGAAAAGCAAGAAAATACTTTTCTTCCCAGGGAAAAGAATAACTCTTCTTCATCCTCAGGCAGTACAATGAAACTCAAGAAAATGTAGGATAAGGAATTTAGAATATTCATAGTTACAAAGCTAACAGAGATGGAAGAGAAGAGAGATAATGAACTGCAGAAGAGGCAAGAAAAAGGAGCTGATGAATTCCAGGAGGTGAAGAAATTCTTGCAAGATCTAAAAGAGGAAATGCACACTATAAAAAAAGAATCAAATGGACCTGTTAGAAACAAAAACTATAATACAGGAAGTCAAACCTCCCTCGAAAGTATTAAAAGCAGATCAGATCATATAGAAAATCGAATCTCAAATAGAATCATACAGAAGATAGAATAGCTGCCCTAGAAAAATTCACCATGAAGACTGAGAAAATGGTCCCAAAAAATGAGAATAATAAACGAGAAATATTAGATACCATCAAACATTCAAACATCCAGGTAATTGGTATCCCAGAAGGTGAAAAGACTCATAAAGGCATGGATAATCCTGGAAGAAAACTTTCCAAACCTAGACATTCAAAGATCTAATCCCAAGAAATACAAAAGACCCCTAATAGAATCAACTCAAGAAGATCTTCTCTAAGGTACATTATAGCCAGATTGACCAAAACCACAGACAAAGACAAGATACTAAGATTGGCAAGAGAGAAACATCAAGTTTCTTGCCAAACATTAACTACAAAGGATATCCTATCAGGCTAACAGCAGACCTCTCATCAGAAACAATGAGAGCAAAGAAAGAATGGGAAAATATACTCAAAGTGTTAAGGGAAAAGCAATTTCAACCAAGAATACTGTACCCAGCAAGATTATCCTTCATATGGGAAGAAAAGACAAGAACATTCTCAGATAAACAAAACCTGAAAGAATTTACCAACACCAGACCAGATCTCCAAAAAATTCTCAAGGGAGTGTTATACCAGGAAAATTAAATACAGACACACAGAAATAAGAGTTCAAAAACTAAGAAAATGGCCCACTTAATCATAAGAACAAGTCTAGAGTTGAATATTATATCCCAGAACTGAATAGGGAAGATCAAACCACAACAGAAGATAATTTGAGTACATGAGACTAAACTGGTGAAAAAGAATTTTATAACTTTTGATTAAAACATTGCTGATTTTCTTCTAGGCTTTGTTTTCCAGTTTTAAGAATTTTTGTCCTGACTTGAGCTGCCAATAGGTTCATGTACCTACTATTTAAACAGAGTCCTAACCTGTTTCTTGCCTTTAGTTGTAAGCAAATCTCCTTAGCATTTCTTTGATTTATTAAAGCTAAAACTGCTTTTCTTGAAATTGAAAAATATATTTAAAAATAGCTATTTAATGACCACAGTAAGCTATCTAGCATCAGATAGGTGCTACCTTATAGTATATTCATTCTATTCAGAGTTTCACACCTAAAGGCAGACATGTATTCACAGATATGTATATACCAGCCAAACTTGCTATTGGAAGTAGTTAGATTATTTAAGAAATTTTGTGAATCAATAAAATCTGGGGAGAAAAAGGAATGGAAAACAACTGTAGACATCTGAGATAGTGTGGGAGGAGGGTGGGAAATGGCAGAGGGTGAGAAATAGGGGAAAATATATATGTATAAACATATATATATGAAACTAGAAATGGAAAATTATTGATGACAACATGTATAATTAAGCATTATGCAATATATTCTGGATGGGAAATCACATTTTGTAAGCTGTGACAATGCTCAGTGAATGAATGTAAATTAATTAATTAATTTAAAATGAATAAATAAAAATGTAAAAAAGAACTTCTAGAGATGAAGATTATAATGTCTAAGATGATAAATACACTGAGTTTGATGAACAATAGTTTAGTCACTGAAGAAAACATAGCGATAGGAATTAACAGTAGGAAACAGTGAGAGAAAGTGGATTAAAAAAAATAAATATAGAGAGCTTTACTGAACTAATTTTAAAATTCATATGAAAGTTTAAAGACCTCAAAAAGACAAAACTACTTTACAAAATAAAAACAAAGTTGATTATAAAGATTGAGACAACCTGATTTTAAGATGAATGTAAATTTTGATAATCATGGCAGTATGGTTTTGTCATAAAAATACACAAATAGGAACCAGCAGTTAGCGTAATGGCTATGTCGCTGGACTCCCAGGTAGTTGACAGCAGTTCACGTCCCAGACCCGGTGACTTAAAACTCACACCAGACACGTGTGCGTGCATGCCCAAGATCCCGAGAGAACGGAGGAGAAAGGATTGTGGCGTGGCCATCCCCCCTTAGGGGGTGTTTCTCGCTTTCTGTCTCTCTGTCTTTCTCTGTCTGTCTGGTGAGCGAAAAGCCCCTAATGCAAAACCCTCTGCAAAAAAAAAAAAAAAAAAACCACAAATATATGCCGTACTATATATACATTGATTAAATATTAAAAAAGTAAAAATTTTTAAAATACACAAATAGATCAATGGAACAAAATAAACAATGCAGAAAAAGACCCATGAATATATAGATAACTATATCTGGCATGTGTGAAAAGGCAATTCAATGGACGAAAGATAGTCTTTCAAAAAACAGTTACAGGGACCAGCAGTTAGCGTAAGAGCTATGTTGCTGGATTCCCCCGTAGTGGACCATGGTTCGCGTCCCAGACCCGGTGGCTTAAAACTCATGCCAGACGTGTGTGTGTGCGTGCCCAAGATACCGGGAGGAGAATGGAGGAGAAGGGATTGCGGCGTGGCCATCCCCCCGGGGGGTGATTTCTCGCTTTCTGTCTCTCTATCTCTCCCTGTCTTTCTGGCGAGTGCACGTGCCCTATAGCAAAAACCTCTCAAAAAAAAAAAAACTTTGTTTTCCTGATTTAGACTAATAATTTTAAATAATTTTTTAGATACCAGAAGCATGATGCAAAAAAATGGAAAATTGGTTCATTTTACTTCATCAAAATGAAAGAAAACTGTTTTTAGAAAGACAATGAACAGATAATACACAGACTGGGAGAAGTTATTTTCAAAGCATGGCTCTCCAGAAGAAAAATAATATTATGTATTCCAAAAATCACTATTAAGAAAACAATAGCAATTTAAAATTAGATAGAAGACTTGAATAAACAGTTCAACAAAAATGAATATAGACAGCAAATGAGCACATAAAAAACATCTTTTGTTATTAAGAATAAGTCAAATAAAACCACAATTAGGTCACTTCAGGTCAGAATTAAAATACTGACTGGGGTTAGCAAGTGGCATAGAATTTAAGAAGGCTGGATCTCACTTGGCCAACTCTGTGGTTCAAATTGTGAATCTGGCAGTTCAAAACTTACGCTGGGTATGGGCACAAAGGTGCCCAAAATCCTGAGAAGGGAATGGAGGAGCAGGGACTTTGCAACTGCCTCCCTCTCCCCACCCCGGGGCTGTTATTTCTCACTTTCTCTCTCTTTCTCTCCAGTGAGTGCATGCACTTTATGGCAAAAGTCTAAAAAACATACCAAGTGTTAGCAAGGATAACAATCGGAGCTCTCATACACTGCTGATAGGAATAAAACATAGTATAACCACAACAGAAAACAGCAACTTTCTAAAAATATAAACATATATCTATCATAATTCCAACCATTCTATTCCTGGGTATTACTTCAAGATAAATCACAAATCAAAACATTTGTCCATACAAAGGCTTGTTCGCAAAATTTTATTCCAGCCTTTTGTAAGAGATCCAGCCGAAAACAACAGAAATGCCCACCAACTGATGAATAGATAAATTGTGGGTAGATTCATACAATAGGATGCTATAGCTCAGCACAAAAAGGAATGAATTACTAGCGCATGCAACAATATGAATGAATCTCAAAATGGTTAGAGTGAAAAAAGTCAGATAAAAAAATTATTAAGAAATTATTTTAAAAGACAATTCAGGTCTTTTATTTAAAAGAATTTTAGAAGTTTTTGCATGAGGATGCATGTGCTCACTGGAGAGAGAATGAAACAGATACAGTGAGAAGGAACATGACAAATCACCCTTGGGGGAAATTTCCATGCCACAAACCCTTCTCCATTCTCCTCCAGGGATCTTGGGCATGCACACACACATGTCCAGCATGAGTTTCTAGTCACTCAGTCTGGGACTCGAAATGCGGTTGACCATGTGGAAATCCAGCAACATAACCGCTATGCATTTGCTGGTCCCTTTAAGGGACTATTTAAATTAAACTTATTTGTATTTTGTCACCTAAATCTGTAGCCTGAAAACCTTCTAAATAATACAGAAACATTTCATCCATCATATCAAATCATTCCACTTACATAAAATTCCAGAAATGCAAGCTAATGTATAAAGATTTATTGTCTCTTCAAGCCTAGGAACTCACAAGGGGGTGGGGCAAATGGGTACAATTACAAAAAGCATGAAGAAACATTTAGGTGATCATTACATTTGCTATTTTGTTTGTGGTGATGGTTTTATGAGCAAACACATACGTATATCAAAACTTACCAAATTGTATGTTTTAAATTGGCAGTGGAAGACCAGACAGTAGTGCAGCATAAAACGTGATGATCTATGGGACCAGCAATTGGTGTAATAGCTATGTTGCTGGACTCCCATGTAGTCGACCATGGCTCAAGTCCCAGACCCAGTGGCTTAAACTCATGCTGGGCATGTGTGCATGTGTGCCCAAGATCCTGAGAGGAGAATGGAGGAGAAGGGACTGTGGCATGGCCAGGACTCTAAGGGGTGATTTCTTGCTTTCTCTCTGCCTCTCTCTGTCTTACTGGTGAGCTCACGAGCCAAAAAAAAAAAAAAAATCATGGTGGTCTGCCTGGCTACTCACATGCGAGAGTTCTGGATTCGTATCTAGAGACGTTCCTGAATATACTAGGCCTGTGTGTGCCCATGATCCAGGCAGTGTGTTATATGTCAGTTATCTTCAATTAAGCTGCTGGAAGAAAGAGGAAGAGGAGGAGGAGGGGAAGAGGGAAAGGAGGAAGTGTGGTGGGGAGAGGAATGACAGAGGAGGAGGGAGGGGCCGGAAAAGGAAGTAGATACATGAGTTTGTAGAAGTTGTATTTGTCGTCTTTTGTATATATACATGGTACACCAAACTTAGGAAATGAATAAAATCATCTAGGGAGAGATTAGTTGGAAAAGAGACGTGATCCCAGAATACTGCCTTAAACATACCAAAATGAAGTTTAAAATTAAGAGGCATGACAAATTGCTCTGTTTTCTTAAGTTGTTTGGAAGTGCCTGATCATCATTTTGTTCACTGCAGGTTGAGCCAAAAGAAATACATATTTATTTAAGACAGTTTGTAAATTGACATTTTTGTGACTTCTTATACTTTTATCTATTCATAAGTCCATAAAACCTAATACTATTATTAAAAGAATTCTAATTTCTCTAATCCTAGTATCTATAAAAGTTCCATTTTTAATTCCCTATTTTACTGAAATATGTCGTCGATGTCTATGAAATGCACTAGCATAATCTGAAGCTGCATGAGCATTCTTACTTAACGCTAACAGCACTATACACGATACATGTCATCAGTGAAACACAGAATATAAAATATTCATAGAAATGATAATGTGAAAATTGCCATTTTAATTGGCATTTGTAAAAACATGTGCCAGTAGATCCTAAATTAAGCTTATTAGAGTTCAAAAATAAGTAAATATTTGTATCTAAGCTTAATGTAAATTATTCCAAGTGACTGTTTAAATTAATTTTGTTTATCTCTATTTTTGTCATCTTAAAGCAATAGCTCTGAAAACATCTCAATTTTCCAGGAATATTTGAGATGAAATTCATGTATGTATATCAGAAATGAAATTTTATTTCCAGAACTCAGAAAATCAAATGTTTCTTCCCTGAACTTTCTCTTCCACTAAAACTTTTAATTCTGTCTCTCCATGCCCAGTGCCTCTGGAAGTGTCGCATGTGCTTACCATCTTCACTTCACATTCCTCTCAGCCATGCCAGCTCTCTGCGACTTCTCAAATCTCACCATGAAATCTCAGTGGTCAGTTTCCCTGAGCAACTTTCTGTTCTCCTGTTCCTTGAGGTCGCTACAACATTTGAGCTGCAGATGGCTCCGTTCTTCTCATAATTCCCCTTAACCCCCACAACACCTGCTACTGATACACAATCTTCTCTTATTTTGCAAGTTATTTCTTCTCAGAGTCTGAATTTTCCTTGTCAGTCTAACTTGTGAATTTGCAGGCTAACCAGTGGTGTAGCAGTTAAAGCAGCTGGATCCCACATGGGTGACTGTGTGGTTGGAGTCCCAGGCCCAGTGCCTTGAAGAATACTGCAAGCCATGTGTATGTGTGCCCAGAATCCTGAGAGGAGAATGGAGCAGAAGAGATTGCAGCGTGGCCATTCTCTCAGAGAGTGCTTTCTTACTTCCCTTCTCCTCCTCTCTATTTTGTCTCTTTTTTTAAAAAATTTACTTATTAAGTTTAATTTACATTTTATCACGTCTTTACAGTATACATTTCTTTTTCCAACACAAATACCATGTCAGTCAAGACAAGGATATTACTATATACATTATCATCAGCAAATAGCTTCTCATTTTTTGTCAATTAAGCATACTTTTACCCATCTTTTTATTTTGTCTCTTTCAGGCAAGTGCACACACCCTATAGCAAAACTAAAAAATAAAAACAAAAACAAAAACAAATTGATAGTGAATTTGTATGGTTTTATTTTCGACATTCTTCCTTTTCTAACTTCTTCCTGAACAGTCTTATCTTCACTCACATTTTCAGCTTGTCTCTAAATTATTTCCATTTCCTTGAAATAAAGACTGTTCTTGAAGCCAAAACTCCCTGTCCACCTCAGTTTCTTGGCTAACTCCTACTGTACCTAGAAGACACAGGTCAAGAAAATATGTCCTTCTTAGTTAGTGGTTTAGTGTCTATTCAACAATAAACAAGACCGTTTGCAAAGGACAGACCTTAGCAAATAATGTGACAATCAGACAACCTGTTCCATTTTTAACAAGTTTACTTGAGAGGAAGTTTTCAGAAAAACAAAGAAAAACATATATAACTTGGGCTTGTCAGTCATGGGGCAGTACACAAAAGCTGTGGGAAAAGCATTAGAGAGTAAAATGTAAGAAAGGGTACGAACTCACTTGGCTTGGAGCCAGGGCCTGCTCTACATTAATCTCATATTGAACATCCTGTCTAGTTGAAAGTAAACAAAAGTAAATTAATGTAGTATCTGCAACTACACGATACAGCATTATACGGGAACTTACAGAAGACCGGTTTCTAGCATTTTTTTTACCACGGTTATAGATGAAACCAACTTAAAATGTAGCCACTCTGAATTTTAAACTTCTTTGGACAAAGTTCAAAATATTACTACCGTGAGGTCCATTTAGTGGTTAGGTAATCCAGAGGACTTAGAAATGCTTTATTTATGTAGCTGCTACTCCTAGAAGAATATGTCTTAGTGTTCTGAAGAAATAAAAGCAATTTCGGAACCAGCAGTTAGCATAATGGCTATGTCACTGAAGTCCCATGTAGCCGACCATGGTTTAAGCCCCAGACCCGGCGGCTAAAACTCACACCGGGCACATGTGCGTGCGTGCCCAAGATCCCAAGAGGAGAATGGAGGAGAAGGGATTGTGGCGTGGCCATCCCCCCTGGGGGGTGATTTCTCATTTTCTATCTCTCTGTCTCTGTCTTTCTGGCACGCACATGTGCCCTATAGCAAAAAAAAAAAAAAAAAAAAAAACTCTCAAAAAAATGAAAGAAAAGCAATTTCTCTCAATTTTCAGATAAAATTACTCACTGACTAAATTCTTCATCTAAATAACAGTTTATGAGTAACAAATTGTACATAATTTGTATTCATGTCATTACATAATTGTTAAATTAGTCTATATAATCCATTACTTTTTCATTTCTTAGGAATACTTCCTTTGCATTTTCTAAATAAAAGTGAAGTGCTTGTACCTGTTACAACCTGAAATTTTATTTGAACCTCAATTTTCAAATTTCACAAAATATTTTATGTTTGTATTTGCTAAAGAAAAAAATGTGTATGCATATGTATAAGAAGAGTGAATACAAAAGAGAATGGGATTAAGAGATGGTACAGAAATTAAATGTTTATACAAATTAACTTTTTATATGAGATAAGTAGTAGGTGGTTTATAAAATAAAAACTTAAAAGTTTTATTGCATAGTAGCTTTCAAGGTATTAATTTTACAGAAGTCTATTCAAGGATTTCCATATTCACATATAAAAAATTGCTGACTGCTCATTTTATTTTCAGTAATGCTTATTTTTCTTTTTTTCTTGAGGTTTGTGTTCACTATATGAAAACATTTAGAGAGCTCTCTAAATACAATTATTTTTATAAGTATTTTCTTGGCACTTGCTATCATTTATTAAATAACTTGACATCAGTACATATATACAGTTTAAGAAAAAAAAGACATCCTGTTTAGTATTATTTGGTGGAGGTTTACTAGAAATGGATTATTGGGTGGTCGGAAAAGTCATGACATATTTTTCTATGCAAAAAAAGACACAATATATTCATGTCATGTTAATACAGGGGTAAAAAATTATAAATCTTAGTGGAGCGACTCTGAGTATGAGGTGGATAGTTCAAAGACTCTGATAAAGAATATAATCTTCAACAGTTGTCCATTAGTAAGCTTCTGAGCATGCTGCCTAGCAGACACATAATACATAGAAGAACCTGCTAGGCCTTCATTTCAATTACTCTGGAGTTTCTCCAAAGGTGACCTTAGGTGTCCAAGATGAAAAGCTATCATAATTAGTCAATACACTTTCCACTACTACTTTTCTCCACTATTTTCTCTACTAATAAGATTAAAATACATTATTTAATTGTGTTTTAAAGATTTTAGAAAGGGTAAAGATGTTAGATTTCACTATTAAGCAAGACCTCAGGGTACTGGAGAGTCCTCTCTATAAAAACCTTTCAAGTTACTGAGCCGATGTCTAATATCTATACTGAGTTTTATCAGAACTCATGACTGGAATTACTGTTGTATGTTAATAGTGAAAGCGAGCTTCTCAGTTAATCAACAGATACAAACTTTCCCCATAATTCAACAATATGGACTTTCAGCATCGTTAAGATTCAAGAAGTCTAGTTCATTAATTTTGAAAAGGACACTGCAAACCACACACACACACACACACACACACACACACACACACACATAAAAAACAAAACAAAACAAAACAAAAAAAACTATTTTACAGAGGAGTTAACCTAAAGCAAAAGACACTGAAAGGTCTTCATAAACTTATAAACTTCTGATACCTTCAATCCTACTTTTAAAAGGATGATAAAAGAGTACTTGCATTTATTTATATAGTTATATGTTTTATGTGCTCTCCACTAGTTTATATAATTAATACATTTCTGTCTTAAACAAGTGATTGGCAAAGCTCACCATTTTTCATGAAATAACTGCAATTCGTTGCTCTTTGGTGACTTTTAAGCATGCATGTTATCCATCAAAATTCTTAGACTGCATTAGTCCATCACTACCCCTACATCTCCTCTTCACATTATGTGTATTTTGACAAAGAAAAGAACTTGTTTTTTTAAATATGTTAGTGAAGAAAAGTGCTTCAAGAAATCCTAAAACTCAGAGAAACTGACTCAGGATTTCTTTTTCCCAACTTTAGGATTTATGTATCTTTTTCTTCTCTCAGAAAAAATAATTAATCTTTAAGTTAATTCCATAATATTCAAAATGGCTTATGACATGGGTTTGCCTAGTTTCTTCTTGTACTAGGTTCATTTTTAATGTTTTCCCCATTTATACCACTAATGCCCCTCTTTAAAATAATAATAAGCTAGAAACCCTACAAAGACAGAAATAATATGTTTATAAGAAAAATCATTCATACCTTCTTCTCAAATCAAAAGCACTATGAAATCTTTACATTCCTTCCAGGAAGTGTACATTTAAAACTAATATTTCTAAATTATTCTACTTAAAGTGAAGATGGATGGGTGCCTGAAAATTGTCATCCAAGGTCAGTGAAAAAAATACATAACCCTATCCTTACAGCCAGTAGAAAACACAGCCAGACTAGTGAATACGAAATGTCAGACAACTGGAAGTCATGATAAAGGGGAGGATTCGATTCTTACCCTAAAAATTAATAGGTTTTATGGTGTTTAACTGTATTCTTAATAATTCAAAATGTAAAGAGTCTTTGCCTTTTTTTACATTTCTAAGACAGTGTCACTTTATTTTCAGGATGTTAATTGCTTTTAGCTTGATACTATTTCTCTAACTTTCCATCCCAGGGCTCCACACATTTTTTTTTTTTTTATGTATTTGAAATATATTACCAGTGACTCAGTGGTGATGTCTTCCCAGCCAGAAGGCTTCCCTGGCTCTAGTTTTATGGGCCCTAGTGAACCACAAAAGCCTAAGCTGTCTAGAATCAATTTCATTCTTTTTCCTCAGAATCTCACAAAAGTATAGGTAAGAACCTCAAGAGCATCAAAGACTCATAGGTGAGAATCAAAAGTAAAGAACATCAGGAAATGCAGAAATTCCTAGTGGTAGGCAAACCTGAGCCCACCTCCTGTAATCGTTGCTCTAGCATAGCAGAGAGGCAATATGGAATTGTGAAGGAGAGTAATTCACAGGGCCACGTTAGCCACCAGGAATCAGAGTGCGATACTAAGTCACTGTAGTGTATCAGTGGAGATTGACTCAAGTGGCTATGAAGTGTATCAAGTAGAAGCAAGTGAAGCTCCATTTCCCATTGGCAACCATTTTCAGTTCCTTTCAGCCAACTTGCAACCCTCTCACTCCCTTTTCCATACCCTGCTCAACAATCACCTACACACTTTTTCCTAGATGCGTGCACCCATTCTCATGGAATTATGTGACAATCAATAGAAGATACATTAGTAGATAGATAGAGATAGAAGGTTGGATCGATGTTCAAAGTCCAATTATATACATGTTTCGTCATGATCACTTCTTACTTAATAATAACTTTTAGAAATCCCTCAGTGATGTAGATTTAATTCTGTTCTTCTCAATGACTGTATAATACTTCATGTTACTGACCTATGACAATTATCCAACCACTTTTTTTCTGGTGGGCACTCTCTGTTTATTTTTTATTCATTTGCTATCATAAATACTTAATTCACGAAGTAGGTCTTTGTTCAATGCTTCCTATGTACCTGTTCAACTCTAGACTTAGAGCAGTGAACATAAAAAAGTCTCCACTCATAGAACATCCATGCTAGTGGAGGGAACAAGCAATAATTTCATGTGTAACATATGCCTTATTTTTACAAAGCTAAATAAAGCAAGAAAAAGTTATAGGAAGCTACTTATTCCTTTAGACCAGGGAGTCAGGGGAGACCTCACTGAGGAGCTACGTGCTCAGAAACCTGAATAACTTGAGCAAGTAAGACATGAGGAATGCTAGGAGCAGAGCAGTGAGGTCAGAAGTAACAGCAAGCTCCAGAGTTCTGGCAGCAGAGCATGTTTAGAGTGATTGAGACTGAGATGCCATTGTGGCTGATGTACAATGAAAGATAAGTAGGTAAAGGAGTCAGACAGATATCTTGGCTACCGTCCAGATGATGCAGGTCTTGATAGGCTGTGGTAGGAACTTTAGAAAATGCCAGTAAACAATCACAGATTTTGCTGGATTAGTCTCCAGGAGGCTATCACAGTTCATGTTTCTACAAGCAGTCTGCAAGCACAGACAGTCTGTAAGCGAAGGCAATGGGACTCCAGAACATAGGCAGCTGTTTGTCAGCAATTTGAGTCTGCTTTTTTTTTTTGGGGGGGGGGGGGTGCATGCACTCGCCAGAGAGACAGAAAGACAGAAAGCAAGAAATCACTCCCCAGGGGGAATGGCCACGCCACAATCTCTTCTTCTCCATTTTCCTCTCGGGATCTTGGGCACGAATGCACACGTGCATGGTGCGAGTTTTAAGCCACCAGGTCCGAGACTGGAACCGCGGTCAACTACATGGGAGTCCAGTGACATAGCCATAACTCTAACTGCTGGTCCCTGAGTCTGCTTTTTTAAAAATAGACTCATAACTTGAAAACACATTAGGAAAATAAAACCTTTGTACATAAAAGTTATACAAATGCAAACATTTTTGTTAGTTTATTATGTGTGCCAAACACAGATCTGGATATTAGGTCAACTAGTAGGAAACAGAAATGTTTCACAGTGAACAGAAAATGAGGCTGAGAATTGGGACCAGCAGTTGGCCTAATGGCTGTGTTGCTGGACTCCCGTGTAGTCAACTGCAGTTCGAGTCCCGGACCCAGTGACTTAAACTCACAGCGGGTACATGTGCGTGTGTGCCCAAGATCCCGAGAGGAGAATGGAGGAGATAGAATTGCAGCATGGCCATACCCCCCAAGGGGTGATTTCTCGCTTTCTGCCTCTCTATCTCTCTGTCTTTCTGATGAGCGCATGCGTGCTATAGCAAAAACCTCTCAAAAAAAAAAAAAAATCTTGAGGCTGAGAATAAAAAATGAAATTCTGATGTATTTTCAGGTCCAGTGACCTCTGGAATAGTAAGTGCTCTGGCTAGAACTGAGGGCTCCAAATCAAGTGTCAATACAAAGTTCTTAGGATAAGAGGCTAACAGGCCCAACACATATCAATATGAGGTCAAATTTTCTAGGACAGAAGAAAATGATCTTTTAGCTAACTAGGTTTTAACACTGACTCTCAACTATAATTATAATAAAACAACTTAAATCAATAAAAATGTATAAAATGGGTAATGATCAAAGCTAAATGAACTTGTTTTAAATCATTATTGTCCTATCTTTTTTCAATATTTCTGGTCTTAGCACCTTAATTGACATCGTACATTCTATAAGGAAGAAAAAGGGAGAAAAAAAAGGGAGAAAATAAGACTGGTTTGGAGAATACACAAAGGCCTCATGGCTGACCATGGGTTCAAGTCCAGACATGATGTCTTGAAATCATATAGGGTACTTGCATGTGCTCCAAATCCCAAGAAGTAAATGGAAGAGAACAGATTGCAGTGTGGCCATTCCTCTTGGGGGAGATTTCTCACTTTCTCTGTCTCTCTCTGTATGGCAAAAACCAGGAAGAAAAAGGGAGGGGGATGCTAAAAGTCAGTGGGGAGGCCAATTCTTAAGGAATAAAAACTACACGCACCTATGCAAATCTCTGCTGCCCTTTTATCTAAAAAGCTTAAGAAACTCTTAATAACCTAATACTTACATCATATGAAAAACTACTTCTACCAAAACATAGCATTTTTAGATTATTATAAAATATTTATTTAAAAGAGCCATGTTCTCTGTATTTGCCAAGAGAGACTAGGAAAAATCTTAGGCATGATACTGATTCCACTTCAAGATTAAAGCTTCTTGGGAACCAGCAGTTAGCATAATGGCTATGTCGCTGGACTCCCACATAGTCGACCGCAGTTCGCGTCCTAGACCCAGTGGCTTAAAACTCACGCCGGGTGCATGTGCGTGCGTGCCCAAGATCCCGAGAGGAGAATGGAGGAGAAGGGATTGTGGCATGACCATCCCCTCTGGGGGGTGATTTCTCGCTTTCTGTCTCTATGTCTCTGTCTGGCTGGCGAGCGCATGCGTCCTATAGCAAAAAAAACCTCTCCAAAAAAAAAAAAAGGATTAAAGCTTCTGATGGGATATATAAATAAATAAATCCAGAGAATGCCTGCTATGTAGTAAGGCCTTTATTTCTGCAGAACTACTAATTAATTAAATTTTATTTTGTGTCTTGGGGTTAAAATTAGATTTTTATAAGGAATTTTTCAAAAAATTTTAAAAGAGGAAAAAAGTCTAAAAATATAGCAGTCAAAATTTCAGTTATACTCTAACAATCATTTGGATTTTAAAATTTGATAATCTAACAGTCAAAAAAAACAAAGCATTTCCTCTCCTCTAGACAACATAACTTGGTTCTGTCTTGGGAACACAGGTTCTGTCTCATTTCATTCACATCACACACATATGATCCCATATAAATAAGGGCTCTATGTCCCTCTATACCCCAAATAAGAGCCCTGCAAGGTGATGCTTCCTATTGTTCTTGGCCAATGCCTTCACTTAATTGTTCTAAAATGCATTTGTTCCTGTTTTCTTTTCACCTACCTTGTGAAGTTTCATCTCCATGACATCTGATAGCGGCTTTGGGTGTTGGCTGAAGAGAAAGCAGAAAGCAGCAGTTAGAGAGGTGGTTTCCTGTGGAACAGACTACACAGTCAAGGGCAGGTCATCCTCTGAATACTGAAACTGAGAAGTCACCATTAGTAATAGCAGGCAACTAGGTGTTTTCACTATGCCCTACGCAGGGCGTACTGAAGCACATTTGCTGACTTTTCTTTAACCTCAGAGTTCTGCTTTTTTTAAAGTATTTTTCCATCTTACACAGACTTTTATAACAGACTGCATTTTTGAAAAGGAGAAGCTTTCTTTCTTTAAAAAATATTATCTAGGAATCATTTTCTGGGTCTCATATAATTCGGTGTTGTTATATCACATCTTCGAAGTACTTTCAGGAAGTGGCCCCATTTTATATTTCTTCACATTTCTTTCAGTACTAGCCAATGTTCCTAGGAATCAAAGGTATATATGTATAAGTCATTGCTCGTTTATTCATTGAGTCATACATTTATTCACCAATGAATTTGGTGACTGTATATTGCATCTCTCTTTTTCACACTCAGGATATTATCACAAATAGGAGATAATCTTTTCCTGCAATAAGTTCATAAAACCTATCTGGGAGAAGAACACTGAACAAATCATTTTGAAACCATGTGAGAATTACAATAAGAACGTATATAGAATACATGGAGCCCAGCAGGGAATGAGCATCCTAATTGGGAGTAAAAGAACTGATCAAGGGAGATCATTCCTGAACTGTGGTAGAGAGTATGGCATGGGCATTTACTATGCAAGAAAATGCATTCCTAGCTGGAGTTCCATCATATATAAAGATCCAGAAGCAGAAAACAATACAGTATGCTCAGATAACTGTAACTAGTTTTATACTGATAGGACTAGCTACAGAATAAGATGTCAGCAAGGGACAAGGCTGAGATACTAACAAAATTATTTTTATTATCAAAAGATAATAATAATGTTCTATAATTTCTTTTACAGAATAAAAACAGTAAGCTATTTATGTAATGCTTTTTAACAATGTTTTAGTTTAAAAAAATGATCACTTTAGAGGCCACACAGTGGCATTGTAACAAGATGTGATGCTCAGTAAGGCTGGGTTCGCATCCAAGGACCTCCTTCCCTGAGTACACTGGGCATACCCATAATACAGGGCTGGTTGAGGCTGAAAGTGGATTGTGGCATTGAGACATTGGTGGGGTTGTCTTTCTCTCTCTCTTTCTCTCTCTCTCTCTCTCTCTCTCTCCTCTTCACTCATGAGAGAAATAAATAAATAAACTTTAAAAAAAGATTGATTGGGACTAACAGATGATGTAATGGTTACATTGCTAGGCTCTTACCTGACTGACCACAGTTCAAGTCACAGACGTGGTGGCTTGAAAAAATCATGCCAGGCGCACGTGCATGCATGCTCAGATCCCAAGAGGACAGTGGAGTGCAAGGGATTGAGGCATAGCCATCCCTCCGGGGGGATGATTACTTGCTCTCTATCCCTCTGACTCTGTCTCTCCAGTAAGCACACATGCCCTATCGAAAAAATCTCTCTATACATTCAATCGCATTATTTAGCTTACAAAGTGAACATTTCCTGTAAGCTAAATAATGCGATTGAATGTATTTTTAAAAAGTAAATAAATTAATTAATTAAATAAAAAAGAAAATAATCTCTCTAAAAATAAAGACTGATTTTTTTAGAAGAATGTAATGAAACATATTTAGGTGCTTTCATACTTTGGCCCAAGCCTAAAAAAAACTATATAAATATTACAGATTTTCACAGTGGTGAATGTCCAAACTAAGTGCTATACAGGAAGCCAAACTAGATTACATAAGACAAGCTCTTTTGAAGAATGGCTTAGATCCAATAGAAAATTACAGCATCTATAATAGTGTCTGGCATGGAATAGGCTCTCAATGAATAGGTGTGGATGGAAATAGCATATTGAGGCAACTTTTGGCAAACAAAAAAATGCATTGGGCACCAAGCCAGGTTGTCCAGCATGTCACTGTTATTGCTCCTTTGGTAATTAGAGTAGTCTCTCAGTAACCCTCCAATTGCACTTAATATTTTTTGGTCTCTAGTCCTAGCTAAACTTTCCCCTATTCCACATGTTTCTGCAGATACTTGAAAATCTTTTCTTCGGTTGTGACTGGGCAGATTCAAAGGATATTGCTATCAGACAATTGACCTTTGACATACAAATCAAAGGACACAGTTGAAATTGCCACTGGCAAGTCAGATGTCCAAATCAAAAAGGTAAAAGCAAGAGGTTCACATACAGCCACAACAAAAGCAGCAGAGCACCATTTCCTCTATACACACACCATCATCTATTGGTGTGTACGTATGGCTGGGGGTGGGTGGTGACAGCAGTGAAGGAAGTACGAAAAAGAGAGTCGGTGTGCAGGTGTGCCTAACAGAAGGGGATCCAAGGGAGTGATGCAAAAAGCTCAGGGCAGACCTGTATACCACTTCGAAATACAGAAATGCCTGTGAAGACTGTCATGCCACTACTTAGCGCACCACTTCCTAGTATGCTTCCATCCACTCTGATTTCCTTCAATTCAGGTTCACTTTAGAACTCCTTTACTTTCATTTATTTTTCTTTTTGCTTTAGGGCACGTGCACTTGCCAGAAAGACAGAGAGAGACATAGAGACAGAAAGCAAGAAATCACCCCCCTCCCCCCGAGGGGCCAACGGCCACACCGCAATCCCTTCTCCATTCTCCTCTCGGGATCTTGGGCACACACACACACGCGGCCGGTGTGAGTTTAAGCCACCAGGTCTGGGACTTAAACCGCGGTCGACTACATGAGAGTCCAGCAATACAGCTATTATGCCAACTGCTGACCCCTAGAACTCCTTTTCCAATTCTCCTTTCCCCTTTATGTTCTGCGACTATGTCACTACTCTCTTTTTATAAAGATGGATCAAAGCACTTAGAAACTATGAGCTGGGGGAACCAGCATTTAGCGTAATGGCTATGTTGCTGGACTCCCATGTATTCGACCGCGGTTCGCATCCCGGACCCGGTGGCTTAAAACTCATGCCGGGCGCGTGTGCGTGCGTGCCCAAGATCCCAAGAGGAGAACGGAGGAGAAAGGATTGTGGCATGACCATCCCCCCTGGGGGGTGATTTCTCGCTTTCTATCTCTATGTCTCTCTCTGTCTGTCTGGCGAGCACACGCGCCCTGTAGTGAAAACCTCTCAAAGAAAAAAAAGAAACTATGAGCTGGATGGACTGTAGATAGCATCAAATTCAAACCTCCATTTCATGTTTGAAGACATATCAAGTGAGAAGTTGAGCATCTCATTCAAAAGTATATTTCTTTTACATAACAGAGATGAACCTCTGTCTCCTGACAACCCTCCCCATCCCATGTCCAGGGCAGATTTTACATAGTTTTTTTTTTTATAATTTTTTATATTCTTGTGCCTACCCAACCAGTCAGGGCATAATTATGACTTAATGTAGGTACCACATATTAAGCCTGGTTTCCATCTTCTTTCTTACTGGCCCTTTTCAATGTTAACAATTGATACTGAGCCATTTTTCCCCTTATGCTCTGTGCTTTTCTTCCATTTCCATCCACATTCAAGCAATTTTTTTTTTTTTTATTAAGAGAGAGATCTTTTTGCAATAGGGGGTGTGTACTTACTGGAGAGTCAAAAAGACATAAAATGAGAAATCAGCCCCCAGGGGAATGGCCATACTGCAACACTTCAATCCTTTTTTCTCCATTCTCCTCTTGGGATTTTTGGGTATACACATTACATGTGCCTGATATGAATTTTGTTTTGTTTTATTTTGTTTTGGAGAGGTTTTTGCTATAGGGCATGTGCACTTGCCAGAAAGACAGAGACAGAGAGACAGAAAGTGAGAAATCACCCCCCAGGGGGGATGGACACGCCACAATCCCTTCTCCTCCTTCTCTTTCTTTCTCCCCTTGGGATTAGGGGCACACACTTACAGACGCCCAGAGTGAGTTTAAGCCACCAGGTCCGGGACTCAAACTGCAGTCGACTACATGGGAGTTCAGAGACATAGCCATTACACCAACTGCTGGTCCCCCTGACGTGAGTTTTAAGCTGCCGGTTCCAGGACTCAAACCGTGGTCAACTACATGGGAGTCCAGCAATGTAACCATTACATCAACTTCTAGCCCCCAAGCAAATACTTTTAAGTTCCATCCTTAGTGGCCTTGTCCTCCCATGAGTAGTCTATCCCAGTTCCACTAGGTAGTGTTCCTTCCCTCTTCTGAGCTCATGGTATCTCTGAACTATTTTTTTTCAAGCATGTATTTATTTTCTTGATAAAATTCCTGAATTGCTATTTGATTTACTTGTATCTTTTCTTCTTGCCCCCATAATAATCTTATGGATAAAAATCACAATTTTTTTTTGTTTCTGTATTTACTCATCAACTAAGATTGTACACACTGGAAAGAAATTTAAGAAATATTTGCACAATAAGTAGACCCTGGTAACATTTAAAATTTTAAACAAATATTTAAAATTTTCTTTTTTTAAAAAAGTAAATTCATAATGGAAGAAAGACATTTTTTTGGCATTGGGACTTCAAATACCTTGTCGGTATTTCTATATAGCTAGCTTCTACCATACTGCCAAGTAAAATGGGCCAGGTGTGGAGATTCTTTGGTCCTAATCTGTACTTATAAATTAAATAGAGAAAAAGTTGTCATTCAGTTTATTCATATGTGAAAGGTAGATGGAGTTGATATCTGAATTCCCCCAGCACTTAAATGCTAAGCACTACAATTCACATCAATAGTAAGAATTTGGACCACATGGATTCAGCCCATTATTACACTGTAGCCGAAGCAAATAACTTCACCCTTTTAGCTTTTTGGTTGATGAACCTCTGTCTTATTCCTGAGAAAACCTGAGAGGACCTTATCTAACTTGTATATTTTGAATTTTTTTTGTTTTATGTCAACTAGGGGTTTGGGATCAGCAGTTAGCGTAATGGCTATGTCGCTGGACTCCCATGTAGTCAACCTTGGTTCAAGTCCCGGACCTGGTGGCTTAAACTCACGCCAGGCACATGTGCGTGCGTGCGTGCCCAAGGTCCCGAGAGGAGAATGGAGGAGAAGGGATTACGGCATGACCATCCCCCCTGGGGGGTAATTTCTCTCTTTCTGTCTCTCTGTCTCCGTCTGTCTGGTGAGCGCATGTGCCCTATAGCAAAAACCTCTCCAAAAAAAAAAAAAGGACTAGGGGTTTGAAAGTAATCATGTCCCAAGAAATTCATTTGGAACTCAGAAGTTTTTTTTTTTCCTCCTTAACAATCGACTACATGGAGAATGGAGGTTAAAACATAATTAGTTCTATACTTGATGCACATTATACATAAAAAAAATTTTACTAGTTATTCAGAGGACTTGGCTATGGTCATTTTAGTTTTAGAAATTTGCATGTGAGCATAAAATTCTAGAATACCAAATTACAAACATTTTGAACAAAATCTGTTCACACACTGAGGACTGGTTGCAGCTACATTTCATCCAGTGAATTGGTACTCTAAACCTTATTTTTCTACATAGAATGTGGTTGTACATTTGAATCTATCTTATCTGAGTCTTACCTGATTGGTCCCACAAGAAAGAACAAAGCGTGACTGTCATCAATTCATAACTTCTTTACAAAATCTCTTTGTTTGTTTAGAAAGAAATCAGCCAGCTCATAGAATGCAGTACTTAAGGGTACCATTACTGCTCAGTACAAATTTCAGTCTTGTACATAAAAATGTTAAATCTTAAAGTGTTTTTTATCATTTCAGCTTTGTTATTGATATTCATTTTGAATTACAGTATAACTGGCTTAGTTCAGGCCCATCTAAACTAAATCACCTCACCTGAAAACGACACTGCAGGGTTACGAAAAGTAATGTAGTGTCTTGCTCTTATCTACATTGTGCCTCTTACTTAAAAAGGTCACTTGTACAGATGCTACACACAGATCTCTTTGTAAAAGCACAATAAAGTTTTTATTTTAATTCAATGAACATTAACCACCAATAACAATGTAGAACATGTACAACTCTAATCTCAAAGAGTTAGCTGAATTTGAAATGGAGCTATCCTCTGCTTCTGGCCTCTTTTATGACTTGCTAGGGTATAACTGATATCTTTATCCACATTACTCATAAGAAGACTCAGGAAAAAAAACTTGGGTAGGACTCTTCAGAGCAAAATATCAGGGAAGTATTTCAGTAGTAGCATGATATGAAAGAGTTCAGTCTTTGGAATGAGACATATGTGGATTCAAACCCTGACCCCACCTATTAACTGTCTGATTTTTTTTAAAACCTTTTTTTCTGTTGTAATTTCTGAATTATATATAACTGTCGCACATCTTTATGAGACACAACATACAAAGTTTGGTTTTTCTAAAGCAAGAATATAGTGTGTAATAATTAAATGAAGGGTATAAACATATTCACCATATGTTCAACATTTAGCATTACATTAAGTTGTACACATTCAAGTTTCATTTTACGGGTTTTGATGGAAATACATATTGGTCAACAATTTTTTTACTCTTTTCTGCTACACTGTTCAGTAATCTATTTCACTTATTTGCATGCACCTTCTGTCTATTAGTCAGTCTTTCCCAAACCCCTTCTCCCTCAAGTAACTTCTAGTATCTACTATCAGTCTTCAACTTCTATATTATCACATTCTTTAACTTTAGCTAACGAGTGAGGACGCTCAGTATCTGTTAAGTGAAGACATAACAATATTTGTCCTTCCTAGCCTGGCTTATTTTTTTATAACTTTATTTATTTATTTTAATTTGATCAGAGAGGGACAGAGTGAGAATGAGAGAGTGAAAGAGAGAGAGGAAAAGTGAGAAAGCAAGCTGCCAGGTCCAGGACTTGAACCTCAGTGGGAGTCCAGCATCCTTAACTACCATACCACCTGCCGGCCCCAAGCCTGGCTTATTTCACTTAACAGTATATCCTCTAGGTTCATCCACTTTGTCTCAAATGTCAGAATTCTTTATTCTTTATGGTTGAATAGTATTCCACTGTGTATATGTGCCATGTTTTCTTTATCCATTCATTGGCGGTCGGGCACTAACATTGATTCAAGTCTTAGTTGTGATTTTTTAACTGAGGAAATAATGTCTTCATCTGTAAAATGATGCTGGACTTTGGGATTAATGTTTGGCCAGCACACTGAGGTGCTATCACACTTGTGAATAAATAGTGAAAAACTTTCATACATTGTAAACAACTTCTGCCCCAAACCCACCAATCCCCATGTCCCATTCTATACCAGAATCCTCTGGATCACCCCAAATTTGGGAACCAAAGGTCAATGCCTTACCAATTAGGGAGGTTCTGGAATTCCACCCTAGTGTTGCCATCCTAATTAATCAGTGCCCTTGTCCTACTGATGGATAAACATTTTTAACTTTCCCTATGCCTACCTTTAGAGTTATTTTTCAGATTTAGTGACATAGCAATGCCTAGCATTGAGCAAGGATTTATGTTCTGTATTGTAGACTGTCCTATCTATGCTCAATCTCACATTGCTGGATGTGTTTGCTGGGGCTTATCAAGAAAATCCTTCACTTGATAAGGTCATAGTAGCTTTTAGTACCAAAGTATCTTCTCCCTTCCTAGATCACTAGTAATTCTGACTAGCTGACTATAGTATAAATGTGCTTAGCAATCTTACAATGTAGGAAAAATAAACCGTTTCCAAACTAGATCCAAATGGGTTAGATGACGGACTTTGAATACCCAGATGACTTTTAGCTTTTATACTAAACCATTTAATTAATGAAAGTCTGTACACTGTTTATGTTTCTATATTTGTATGGTTTGCTGACATTATCTAATCATAAATTAATAATATGAAAAACAACAAAGACAAAAAGATTTGTGACTTGGTTTAACTATTAGATACAAAGTATTAACCCAAATTATTATACTTTGTTTCAAGAAAAGAAAGGATAAGAGCTCCAAAATAATCATAAAATGTTCTCTTCCTCAGGTTTATGATTAAAGAAAATACCTAATTCAGAATATAAAAGTTCATGGAACCAGCAGGTTACATTGCTGGACTCCCACGTAGTTAACCATAGTTCAAGTCCTGGACCCGGAAGCTTAAAACTCACACTAGGTGTGTGTGCTTGCATGCCCCAAATCCCAAGAGGAAAATGGAGGAGAAGGGACTGTGGCATGGCCATACTCTCTAAGGGGTGATTTCTTGCTTTCAATTTTTCTCCATCTCTCAGGGTGAGCTCACAAGCGCTATGGCAAAAATCTCTCTCCAAACAAACAAAACAAAACAAATAAACAAATTTTATGTATATATATATATATATATATATAGATAGATTGATATATATATGCAAGAATGCTATGAATATTTGGGACTTTGGAAAGATCAAATGTATGACTAGGTAAATAGATGCATTGCATAGATGTTTGTTTCTTTCCCAGGTTCATATTACTCCCTTTAGCATGGAATGATAATGTAAGTGTACATCCCTACTTATTTCTATTCAAAACTGACCTTCATTTGGAGCACTTCTGCTCC